>NC_048299.1:277854916-277951196 GCF_013100865.1 Trachemys scripta elegans | reverse complement strand
CCTCCCTGGCCACACAATAGCAGATGTAAAGGTAGCCATCTTACAGCAAAAAAACTTCAGGACCAGACTCCAAAGAGAAACTGCTGAGCTCCAGTTCATTTGCAAATTTGACACCATCAGATCAGGATTAAACAAAGACTGTGAATGGCTATCCAACTACAGAAGCAGTTTCTCCTCCCTTGGTGTTCACACCTCAACTGCTAGCAGAGCACCTCACCCTCCCTGATTGAACTAACCTCGTTATCGCCACACTGATTTATACCTGCCTCTGGAAATTTCCATTACTTGCATCTGAAGAAGTGAGGTTCTTACCCACGAAAGCTTATGCTCCCAATACTTCTGTTAGTCTCAAAGATGCCACAGGACCCTCTGTTGCTTGTTACAGTTATAGTTATACTCACATCCTTAACTATAGTGTTAGGGTCTGATGGGTCTCTCATGGCTTGATCATCAGTAGAGGAATGGTTCCTGATGGAGTTTCCCGTAGGGAGCTCAATTTTTCCACTCTGGCCACCCCCTTTGTATAATATGATTCTGTCTATACCTACATTCTGCGCATTTCCATAAAAGGGTCAACCCTGTTTTTTCTTATTGGTCTGATGTCCCCATGAAACTTAAGGGACCTCAATTTCTATAGGTTGTGTAGGTTCTCATTAGCATTGATGCACCTTGCGGTTAGGGCATGTGTTAGAACAATGTGATTACCGGGTATCTTGTAAGCAAAAAAATTACTTTTACTGTTAATTTTTTGCAGTATCATCCATTAGTGCATCTTTTCCCTTCATTTTAGGGCACCGGGTATTCTTCAGTCACTTACTTATGTCAGCATTTCTTATCAAAAGGCCTAGTATGGCTAAGCTAAAATCTTCCAGGCCTCAGCCTGTCGGCCTTGCGTTTCAGCCGCACTTACTTAGATGCCTAATGCATGATGATTCCCTTCTAACTACTGATCAATCTTATACTTCTATAATCCTACAACTGAACTCTGTTTAGCACACAATGATTATATGTAAGTTAACATGTGAATTCATTATAACATCACACAATAAATGAACAATAAACTAAAATCATTGGCTACAATCCCAAGCTTTTATAGTTGAAACCAATGGGAGCCTTTCCACTGACTTTAATGGATCAGCGCCTTAGGTCTTAGTGACTGTTAAACCAAGCCTGATTCTCGATCCTCGTGGCTGTGGCAAACCATGGGTCTTGGCTCCTTTTCCTGGCTTGGCCAGAGCGGCAGGCTCCGTCTCTCTTGTTAAAGCGAGGCGTACGGTATATTTGCTTGCCGTGGCGTATATAGGACTGCTAGAGCTCAGAGGGGCGGCACTGTAGCGTACCGCTCTGTGTTTCAGCCCTGCTTTGTTTCCCTTTTTTACTGTCCCGTCTGACTTGTCCCTGCTCTTCCGCCAGCGCCGTGGAGAAGAAAAAGAAGCTGCTGGAGAAGCTCCAAGAACAGCTGCTGAAGCTGAACGTTCAAGCCACGGACAAAGAGGAAAACAAGCAGATTGCTCTGGGCACATCCAAGCTGAACTATCTGGATCCCAGGATTAGTGTGGCCTGGTAGGCTGCTGGCTCTCTTCAGAGCTGTTTCTTTACCCTCCTATGTGCCTATCCCATGAGCCCGGCAGCGAGCGCTGCCCGTGCACAGTGAAATATCCACTTGCCCCCTGAAACGTAGGCGCCGACTCCGGGAGTGCTCTGGGGCTGGAGCACCCGTGGGAAAAAAATAGTGCGTGCCCAGCACCCACCGGCGGCCCCACTGATCAGCTCTTGCCCCACCCCCCTCACAGCACTCCCCCTCAGCCCTCCCGCCGATCAGCTCCTTCTCCTCCCTCCCAGCGCCTCCCGCCTGCCATGATCAGCGGTTCAGGAGGCGCTTGGGAGGAGACAGTTGGGTGTGCTCGGGGAATGGGGCGGGGCGGGGGCAGGAAGAGGCGGGGCCTTAGGGGAAGGGGTGGAGTGGGGGCGGGACCTGGGGTGGAGCAGGGGTTGAGCATCCCCCGGGAAACGACAGAGTCAGCGGCTGTGGCCTTAAGTCTCTGGGTCTGGGGGAACGGGGGGTTTTCAGACAAAACCAGGCTCGGCAGGACCAAGGCCGCCGGGAGAGGGGCAGAGCTGCAAAGCTGAGCATTCCTCACAGGGAATGCCCTGCAAGCAGCTCTTCTTGCGTATAACAAGGAGCTTCAGCTCAGGCAGCTCTGCTCTCCCCCGCTGTGGCAGGATGGCCCAGGGCACAAAGGCGACCTCTCAGGACACTGGGTCCCAAACCGGCCTCTAAGGGCTCGTCTGTACGGCAAGCTAGCGTGCGGCAAACTGGGGTGGGAATCTACGGCCCTGTCGCCTGCAGTGCCCTGACTGGCCGTATGGACCCTGCTACCGTGCGCTAGAAGTTCAGGAGCGTGGCACCGGGGTCCCTACAGCACGGTCAGTGTGCAGCGGCCTGCCCTAAGTGAAAACCAACACCTTGAGTTGCACCCCTTGGAAGCCAGTGCAGATCCCAGAGGACCTGGTGTCTTGCACTGCTAGTGGGAAACTCGGCTTCCCTTATCTTTCTAGCACTGTGGTATCTGAGCACTTCACAGTCGTTAATGGATGTATCCCTCCCAGCACCTAGGTCGGGAAGGGATATCCCCCTTCTACAGATGGTGATGTGCCCAAAGTCCCCAGACAAGGAACCAGGCTGAACTGGGAATTGAACCCACCTCTTTTGAATCCCAAGCCAGTCTCTCATAGTCTCACAGGCCAGAAGGGACCATCCCGATCATTTAGTCTGAGCTCCTGCACATTTTAGGCCACAGACCCCCACCTGCCCACTCCTGCAATAGGCCCCTGCTGAGTTACTGATGTCCTCATGGTTTAAAAACGTCACGTTCCAGAGAATCCACCATTTACACTAATTCAAACCAGCAAGTGATCCGTGCCCCATGCTGCAGAAGAAAATCCCGGGGGAAATTCCTTCCCGCCCCCAAATATGGCGCTCAGTTAGACCCTGAGCATGTGGGTGAGACCCACCAGCCAGATACCCGGGAAAGAATTCTCCGTAGTGTCTCAGAGCCCTTTCCATCTAGTTCCCGTCTCCAGCCGTTGGGGATTTTTGCTCGTGGCAGTCGCAGATCGGCTCTATGGCATTGTAGGCTGTCCCATCATACCAGCCCCTCCATGGATTTAAAAACCTCAGTCCTATCCACTAGGCCACCCTTCCTCCCTCCATTACAGTGTGTAACAGAAAACTAAAAACCCTAGTACGCCGTATAGTGCTGTGAATGGGGAAGTGATGCATGTCACTCATAAAACTGTGGTTCCACGCCTCGGTTCTCTCAAAGCATTTACGTCAGCCTAGAGGAAATGGGATGGTCTGGGCAATATTTGGTCCTGCCATGCGGGCAGGGGGCTGGACTCGATGACCTCTCGAGGTCCCTTCCAGTCCTATAATCTATGAATCTATGAATCTATGAAACCCACAGACTCTGAAAACATTAGCAAATGCCCAGTAGGTAAGAATCCTTCCTGACCCGGGTATTGAACCGGCGGAACTAATAGCAACAGCCTGCTGCTGCCGTCGCCTTCTGCTACCATTCAGCATGTGCCCTGTGCTTGCCCGCAGGTGTAAGAAGTTTGGAGTGCCCATCGAGAAGATTTACAATAAGACCCAGAGGGAGAAGTTTGCGTGGGCGATTGACATGGCTGACGAAGACTTTGAGTTCTGAGAGTGGGGTTTCCCCACTGAGAAACAGAACCCACGTTACCTCGTGCTCTTCTGGTAGCTTTGGAAGTTTTTATGTATTGGGGAAAATACGTGTAATGGAAGAATTTGATACATGCACAGCATGTCTATTTTTGTGTAAAAAGAACCCACGAGTTTAAATCGGAAACACAGATACCACTCCCAGTGGTACTAATCCTGACCACAGTGGCCTTAAATATGAACTTTCAGTTCCTTCTCTCTGTTGCCAAGTGCTTCATGTCTTCTTCCCCCTTTGGTTCTGAGATGACGGCGGTTAGGTGCGAGTTTTAAGTATGCAACATAAAACTAGATTAGATTATCTCATCCCATCTCTAGTCTCTGTATCAGGATGTCTCTACCCTTGCACTCTGCCTGGGAATTAGCTTGACCAGAAACACTAAGGAATGATACTGCTGGACCCAAGCAATTGGAAACACTGAAAGCAGCTGTAACATGACTGAAGGGGGGTAGCAGAAGTTCTGGGGACACTGCAAGAAGGGATAGTCTACCTGTCTGAGCATGAGAAAGAATTACAGGATATCTTGTTTTCTCTATTCTTTGGAAGGGGAAACTGGTTCGGATGCACACACACACAATCATGGTGATCTATAGGAAACATTTGCTTTACGGAGGGAAGAAATGATTGAAAAGGCCAACCAGCAATTAGGGTGGTTATACAATAGATGGTTGACACCCAAAGCAAAATCATGTTGATTTGAGCAAAGCCTGCTTGAATGTAACTTCTCTGTATAATGTTGGTCTAGCAGAACCGTTCCCTGTGGCCCTCATCCAAAGCCCACTGAAGTCAATAGATGTTTTTCCATTGACTTCAGTGGGCTTGGGATCAAGCCGCAGGTATCTTTAGACACCGTATCAGTCGATGCAAATCTCACCGCATCCATTCATTTTCATAGTGTGGACAGGGGTCAGGTCATGGCAGGGGTTGGAAATGTTGGACGGGGACATGGTTTTGCTGTAGAAGCGACAGAAAGTGGCATGTGACTTCATTGACTGAGTCCATGTTTCTCACTGATCTGGCAGCGTAGGGCAGCAAGCTACTCTCAGCACAAACCGGGTGGGGATCTACTGTAGGAAAAGTACAGTAAAATGAAGATATTTGCCATATCACTTTGGATCACTTGTTTTGATACAAAGCACAAAGTTTTTTACGGATCTTCCAAGCAATAAGCCTAAAAATACTTTCGTCAGTAAATCTTTGTATGCACACTAAGGGTTAAATCGGCTCCAGGATTAACCTTTCTATCATTCAGTGAATAAAGTCCCTGCCACTGCGGTCTGGAGGTCCTTTTCTGCGTGTCGATTTTCAGACCGTCGCTCATGTGTTAACTTATTTAAGTTCTCATTTCTGTTTGAAGTTAGGTGCTTGAAACATTTCATTAAAATCTGAAATATTTTTGGGTACATTGGTCCTCTCGTTTATGCAGATAATCCAGTCACAGAACCCAACCCTAGCTCAGGAGAAACCTGCATTGGTAGTTGGTCTCCGGGGTGATGATGGAAGGGCTGCCAGCAAAAGCGCTGCACATGCAAGTTTTTGTGAGGACACATTTGAAAATAGGGCTCTAAAATGTTAACTTTGGGAGAGGGCGTTGGACAGCGGTCAAAGCAGGAGAGAGGACTTGTGTGCAATTGACCGCCATCTATTAGGAAGCAAGGACTTCGGGTTTCTAATCTGATAGTCGGATGGGTCCCAACGTGATTTTTCTAGTTCGTGTTTGGCGGATACATGTCTCCTAGTAATATAACTAGGGCCCTATCAAATTCACGGTCCATTTTGGTCAATTTCACGGTTTTAAACATAGTTAATTTCATGATTTCGGCTATTTAAATCGGAAATGTCACGGGGTTGTAATTGTAGGGGTCGTGACCCAAAAAGGAGTTGTGGGGGGGAGGGTCACAAGGTGGTTGTAGGGGAGGTTGCGGTGCTGCTACCCTTACTTCTGCACTGGTGCTGGCGGCGGCGCTGCCTTCAGAGCGGGGCAGCTGGAGAGCAGCGGCTGCGGACCGGGAGCCCAGCTCTGGAGGCAGCACCACCGCCAGCAGCAGCTCAGAAGTAAGGCTGGCATGGTCTGGTATTGCCACCCTTCTGTGCTACTGCCTGCAGAGCTGGGCTTCTGTCAGCAACTGGCACTCTCCAGGCGCCCAGCTCTGAAGGCAGCAGTGCAGAAATAAGGGTGGCACGGCATGGTATTGCCACCCAGACTTCTGCGCTGCTGCTGGCAAGGCGCTGCCTTCAGGGCTCTCTGGCCACCCAGCTCTGAAGGCAGTTCAGAAGAAAGGGTGGCAATACGGCGACCCCCCTAAAATAATCCAGTGAGCCCTCTGCAGCCCCTTTTGTGTCAGGACCCCCAATTTGAGAAACGCTGGTCTCCCCCATGAAATTGGTATAGTATAGGGTAAACGCACACAAAAGACCAGATTTCACCGTCCGTGATGCGTTTTTCATGGCCGTGAATTTGGGAGGGCCCTAAATGTAAATTAGCTCATCTACAATTCAATAACATAAACTTTCCCTTTGCCCCGAAAGGGATTCTTCACTCTAAAGATCCCCCCTTTAAACTATCTTCCCAAATGAAGATGCCTGCACTAAAGACATTCAGAGCTCACCTATGTTGTTCCTGCCTCAGTTGAGTGGTTATTGGAGGATGACAAGAGGGAATAATCTTCTGCGGGTTTATGGGGTCTTTTACCAGTGAAAGAGCCTTACACAGTAATATCCGTAACCTCTCTTAACAATCATCAAAACAGACTGCACGCACAACATACAACGCTCATCATTCCCAATAAGGCAGATGAACTTTTCCTGATGGCCAGTCAGGATCAGGTCATCGGGAGACTCCAGCTTCCGCACGGTGTGATTGGCAGAGGTCTGGCAGCTCTGATCTTTGTGGCTGTGTCCTGGAGTTGGTTCCCAAAGAACTTCCTTTTGGACCCCAGTTTATATAGTGAAACTTAAGTCTTGCTTACTAAACAATTCCCTAACCAATACTAGCCTATTGTAAAACAATTGTTTAACCAATCATACCTGTTAGGGGGCTTATTCCTTCCCCCTCTCACTTCCCTCGTCCTTCTCGCATGAACAGAGAGCAACAATACCCGAAGTTCAAAGGCTCAAACAATTTGATGTTTATTGGGGTGAACTTCCAGCAAGCATGATTCCAGTTAAGCAGAGCTCAAGGTTTACTATATAGACTGCAGTCGATCAGGAAGTAAGGGGGGAATGGGAACGGAGGAACTGAAATCATGTTTCGTTAAGGGGAGGGGAATGGGAAGAGGGAATGGGAACAGAAAGACAGGCAAGGTTCTGTGGTGTTAGAGCTGGGAAGGGGGACACTAAGGAAGGAAACTGGAATCATGCTTGCTGGAAGTTCACCCCAATAAACATCGAATTGTTTGCGCCTTTGAACTTCGGGTATTGTTGCTCTCTGTTCATGTGAGAAGGACCAGGGAAGTGAGAGGGGGAAAGAATAAGCCTCCTAACAATACCCCACCACCATAGTTGATTTAAATTTCACAAAATTAGTTATGCAACAGACAGAAACAATCAAAGAACCAGACGGAGGCCATACAGAAACAAAAGAGAAGTGGGGATCATAAAGACAAAACAATAAAGAAATGAGGATTTCACAACCACAACTGTTGACAAGTGATTTCTTGCCAGACAGAACGCTCTCAAACAAAATTTTCTTTAACCACCTTAAAATCTGGTTCTTTATCTGGTGACGGTGGGTGCTATTAGGACAGGATCTCCTTCTGAACAGCCCAACATTACATTGTTTTAATATAATTTAGATGGAATGTGAAAAAGTTTTTCCTAATATTCAACCTAAACCTCCCCCACTGCAACTCGAGACCATTGCTCCTCTTTCTGTCATTTGGTACCACTGAGAACAGTCTAGATCCATCCTCTTTGGACTCCCTTTCAGGTAGTTGAAAGCGGCTGTCAAATTTCCCCCCTCATTCTTCTCTTCTGGAGACTAAATAATCCCAGTTCCCTCAGCCTCTCCTCATAAGTCATGTGCTCCAGCCCCCTAATCATTTTTGTTGCCCTCCGCTGGACTCTTTCTAATTTTTCCACATCCTCCTTGTAGTGTGGGGCCCCAAACTGGACACAGTATTCCAGATGAGGCCTCACCAATGTCAACTAGAGGGGAATGATCACGTCCCTCAATCTGCTGGTAGTGCTCCTACTTATACAGCTCAAAATGCCGTTAGCCTTCTTGGCAACAAGGGCACACTGTTGACTCATATCCAGCTTCTCGTCCACTGTAACCCCAAGGTCCTTTTCTGCAGAACTGCTGCCTAGCCACTCGGTCCCTAGTCTGTAGCAGTGCATGGGATTCTTCCATCCTAAGTGCAGGACTCTGCACTTGTTCTTGTTGAATCTCATCAGGTTTCTTTTGGCCCAATCCTCTAATTTGTCTAGGTCCCTCTGTATCCTATCCTTACCCTCCAGCATATATCCTAATATGGCTGCAGGAAAAGGCCTCACCCTTTCAGCACTGGGAATAGAATTCAGGAGAGAGAGCTCCAACGAGGCAGACTTCTGCTACGTGAACCATGCAGAAACTTTATTCGCTACTTAGAATAGTAACAGGTCTAAGGATAGAGACAGGTCTAAGAACCAAAAGGGTTTTTTTGTGGATAAATCCTCTTTTTTGAGAGAGAGAGAGTGTGTGTGTGTAATTGCAAAAAGGAAGAAAAGGTCAATTTTCAACCCTGCACAGTGGAAACCATTTCAAAATAGCATGATTTTTTACAGTTATGTTTTCTTTTTTTTAATTGGGTCTGTAAAAATGGACCCTGCCCATCTGAGAAAAGTCACACTGTTTAGCTAAATTTTAAATTGATCTAGCTAATCCAGTGCAAACGCTCCATGTAGACACACTTAAACCAGTTTAAACTTTGCATATATCGATTTAGCTTAAGTGGGCAAATATGGTTTAAACGCACATTTCTCAGCTCTGGTCTACGCTAGGAATTTATATCTATATAGCTATGTGTCTTGGGGGTGTGAAAAATACCTGGGAGAGAGAGAACTAGACCTACCTCACCCCGGTATAGACAGCGCTAGGCCAATGGAAGAATTCATCTGCCGACCTACCTACCTCCTCTGGGTGAGGTGGATTAACTACAGTGAAGGAGAACCCCTCTCGTAGGTAGTGTCTTCTCTCTGCAGCAGGAACTAATCAGCAGAGGTGACTGAGATGTTTTTTGACCCCATTTCTGGACGAAAACAAATGTCGAAATAGATTCTCATGGGCCAGCCATTCCGTCTCCCAGACAGCGCTATAAACAGGCAGAGAATGCTCAAGGCAGGTCAGATTCATGTCTGAGGCCCTGTCGCCTTTATGGGCCTTCACCGGGGGTCAGGTTGGCTGGGTTTGCCGCAGCTCAGCCAGACGGCCTTGCCTCCTGCCAGCTGTCATCGGAGGCTCCATTTCAGCTTTCATGTGTTTTTCAAAAGGAAGGCTCTAGCTCTCCTGGTTGCATCCTTCCAAAGGGGCTGGGCGTGTCCCGGATGTAGAGACGTCTGCCGGAGTTTGCAGACAGCCTGGAATAAAGGGAGGCCTCGGCTGCTTATGGTGTGACACTTCCTGGGCGTGCCAAGGGCTGGGATGCACCTCACTACCACCTGCTCTCAGCGTGAGGGAGTCTGGTCTGTGTCTGTCAGGGGGATCAGCTCACTGACACCCCCAGCCACAGACACGCACGCACGCACTCCCCTCTCAGCCTACGCAGGCTCCGCTGTCCCTCGGCAGGTTAGCAATAGACACACACCAACCCCTGAGCATCCGCCTGCAGCGTCCAGCCTCAGAGCCGCTGAACACTCCCAGAATTCCACAGCTCCCAATAGGGTGACCAGCTGTCCCGATTTTATAGGGACAGTCCTGATATTTGGGGCTTAATCTTATATAGGCGCCAATTACCCCCCACCCTCTGTCCTGATTTTTCACACTTGCTGTCTGGTCACCCTAGCTCCCAAAGGAGCAGCACACGCAGCTCACCAGTGGCACGGCAGGACCCCACTCCCCGTAACGCGCAGCACGTAGATTGGTTCATGGTAAAAGCCTGGTGACGTTTATCTAACAAAGGAAGAAATTGGAGAAGCAGCAAAGGGAAATATTGGACTCAAAGGGACACATACAAAGTCAAACATGACACGCATGCTAGAGCCTAAACTCTAACAAGCTGCCCTCTCGTCTAATACAGGCTGCTTCCCCGAAATGCTCCATTCACCCAGGCTGGCTCATACCAGAGGCGCCGACTTTCTGTAGGATTGCCCTCCCTTCCCCCTCTGCTCACCTCTCCCTGTTAATTTCTTCTCCAGGAGTCCCCACAATCTCTTCACTGGCATTTGACTCAGCGTTCAAATAGATTTCCATTGTAAGCCACATGGTTCCACAAAGTCAGCCAGGGAGCTTGTGTTTGTCTCAACTCCTGTCTGGTGGGACCTGTCTTAAAGCATGTACCTCTAGGAGACCTGCCCTTAACTACGAGGTTCTAAGAACATGATTTCCAGTATATGTACATAGCTCCTTGCATATTATCCGCACACACATCTGGCAATGAGTATGATGCCCACTGTGACACAGGCGTTTGGTAGATATCTTACATGACACTCTTTGGTGACCTAGTATGAAGATACCAGACCCAGGGGATCCCTGTAACTATTATGCAGCCCTGTGCCCTCTGCCAGCTGGCATTTTGAGGGCCTTTGGTCACATATGTCAATCATCTTTCTTGTGTGCTTTGATTAGCAGTGAAATAATTGACAAGACTGACATGTTACACCGTCATCATTAGGTTTCAGAGTCAATGTGATGAGTGGCACCTCATTCTGGCATCACGAGTGAATGGAATTTAAGTTGTGAGTAGAGAGTCACTGTACCATCAGTCATTTTCCAATCCAAAGCCTGTTAAAAATAGCTAGTGATTGCTTCATTATTACAGGGTCATGGGAACTTCCCAGTACTTAAGCCACAGGAGGCAGGTCTCTTGAGATGCCTATTTCACTTCCTAATAACTTTCTAAATAGAGAACTGGAGCTGTAGGGTGAGGTTTCTCCTTTGACGTTGCTGAAGTGAAGCTGTTGCCTGGGGAAAACAGCCACTGCTAATTCACGTGTTCGTTCTCCAGCTCAAACCCGCTCAGGGTGGGGCTAAGACGTGATTTCAGGAATGGTGGGCTGTAATACTTCGACTGTAAGTCCCTTGGGGCAGTCTGTGTTTGTACAGCACCGAGCACGGTGGGGTTCCTGGTCCATGACTGGAGCTGCTAGCTGCTGCCACGGAATGCTGAAAATCCTCAGCCCTCTTGCCCTGGCTGTTCACGTTCAGAGGACGGTAATACACATGGCACGTTCTCCTGTGCTGCCCCTTGTGCATGGGAGGAGCGTCCATAAAAACTCCAAAGCCTCTGCTATCCTCCTTCAAACTCACCTCTGCGGCGATGCCCAAAACACCTCAACAACGGCTAGGCAGTTGTGCAGTAGCTGCCAGTCACGGCAAACCGGCTCGTCTCCCTGTTAGCTTGTCCTCCGCCCCTTTTATGTCCACCTGTTGTTCTCTCATCATAGGCTGGGACTGTGAGCTCTTTGGGACAGGGGCGGTCTTTTTAGTTACATGAGTGTACAGCGCCTAGCGCAATGGGGCCTCAGTCCCTGACTGGGGTCTCGAGGCCGAACGGCAATACAAATCATCAATATTATAAATGCCCTATGCCGGCCTTGCAGTGAGGTTGGGGTGTGTTACTCCTTTAAGCGGTCCATGTGTTTTTCTTTTGGAAGGTCCTAACACGTGAAGCCAGTGTGACCCAAAATAATTCCTCACAGCTCGGGTGTGTGGGCCTGAAGTGCCCCCACACTGGCAAATGCCAACATTCCCCTTTGCGTTCTCAATATAATGTTCAGAAATGGTTGTTTGTACCTATGGTACTTACCTGGCACTTATCTCTGCATTAGCCAAGTGCCTCATTGCCTTGAGTGTATTTGTCCCCATAATCCCCCTGTGAGGCAGGGCAGGACTATTAACTTCATTGCTGAGATGGGAAACTGAGGCACGGACCTGCTAAGTGACTTGCCCAAGGGCACACAGGCAGCCTGCGGGAGAAGCAAAGACTTCTTCCAAGCCTTTGGTGAGTGCCTTTAATCACTGAGCATTCCCATATTGTGGTCTGTGGGGCACTTGCTGGTCCTGGTTCTCCCCCTTGTTTCACCTGCTAAAACACATTAATAGAAGCTAAAACCAAACTTAATACTTTCCTAGTATCACCTTCCCCCGTCAGCAATTGCTGTACCTGTCGAAGGGATATTAGCTGGATGCAAACAGGAGAGAAGGGTCTTGTGGTTAAAGGACAGGCCCAGGCCTCAGGAGACCGGGAGTCAGTCTTGGGTCTGACACCGACTTGCGGCATGACCTTGGGTAAGTCACTTAACCTCTGTGCGCTGCCGTTTCCACATCTGCAGTGTGTGACTGGTAACCCTGCCCTGCCTCACAGGGGGGTTGTGAGGGTAAATTCATGAGCAAAAGTAACGGGCTCAGATACTGCAATCATGAGCATCTTAGAAATGCCTCTAAATCAAAGAGGAGCTGTCCGGGGCAATCTCGCCATTAAGATCATAGGATGGACGGGACCATGAGAGGTCACCTAGTGCAGGTGAGGCAGGACCAAGTTAAACCTAGATCATCCCTGACAGGTGTGTGTCCAATCTGTTCTTCAAAACCTCCAGTGATGGGAATTCCCCAACCTCCCTTGGACCCATATTCCAGAGCTTAACTACCCTGAGAGTTAGTTTGTTCCTCATATCTAAGATGTGGGAAGACTTAGAGGACTGCTGGCTAACATGAGCAGACACAGTTTGATGGGTTGCATCTCTTGCTATTCTAGCATGCAATGATCCTGGGGGCAAACTTCTCCAGGGAGTTATTTCAAGCGAACACGTCGAGAGCCCTGCCCAGGTCATTGCAAGAAGGTGCAAAGGCTTAGCAGAAACAAACTAAGCCGGTCCCATTCTGCAAGGTCTCTGGCTCAAGGGGTAACGTTTGCATCGAGAAATCAAGATAAATTCAGAGAAGCAGCAACCAAGAGTCACCAGAACACCTCAGCTCGGGGCTCAACCCAGCTCTGTGACCGTGGGTGTAGACTGACCTTCCCAAAGGGAATTCTATCCCCTTTGTTGCCCCAGCAGCCCATCCCCTGTGCCAAGCAATGCTGATGCCTCTCTCCCAGGGGACCCTGTTAGTTGACATGGGTGGTCATTTGTTTTGCTTTGAGAATTTGGGCTCCATAACTATTGCTCCATGCTGGTGTTCTGATGCAATGCCAGAACATCTGTCCCTTGCTGAGCACGTGTGGGGCTGGGCGTACATTAATTGCAGTGCATAGAAAACTGCCTACGGACAGCACTTAATTAGAGATCTGTCCCTTGTGGCTTATATGATGTTTTACCTATTACCAGCTACGCCCACACGCTTCCCCCAGGGTGAGATCACACCAGGGAGTGACATGCATTTTCTTACCCACAGCACGAGGTGGGACATGTTACTCCAGTCATTTGCCTCCCCCTCTGTCTGCAGATACGTTGCGTTTCTTGCTTTTAATAGTGTGCTTGCCCTGATGCAGTCGCAACTTCCATACAGGGACTGAGTGCCGTGGAACTGTCTGTACAGAGCCATCAAAATGACACTCCAGATTCTGGAGGGGTGTAGTTTGGCTCTTCAGTGGTTTGAGCATTGGCCTGCTAAACCCAGGGTTGTGAGTTCAATCCTTGAGGGGGCCACTTAGGGATCTGGGGCAAAATCAGTATTTGGTCCTGCTAGTGAAGGCAGGGGGCTGGACTCAATGACTTTTCAAGGTCCCTTCCAGTTCTAGGAGATGGGATATCTCCATTAATTTATTTATTTTATTTATTATTCAGTAGGGTGACCAGACAGCAAGTGTGAAAAATCAGGACAGAGGGTGGGAGGTAATAGGAGCCTATATAAAAAAAAAGACCCAAAAATCAGGACTGTCCCTATAAAACCAGGACATCTGGTCACCCTACTCTTCAGGGGTCAGTGTTCATCGAATTTGGATGGAATTGATGGACAGGATGCACTGATCTGGATGTCATGCTGCTCCCTCAAACAATCTCTGCTCCCGTCTTTCAGAGCGATTTTCTGCACTTCATCAGCCCCGTCCCCTCCCAGGCTCTTCCCACATGTAGGGAGGCTCGACTCACTCAGTTCTTCAGCCTCCCTTTTTTGCAAAGATAGAAATGGAGACAGCAAGCGGTAAATGGCGTTTCCAAGGTCACATGTGGAGATGGCAAAGCCCAGTTCCCGTGACTCCCAGTCGTGTGCATTAACCCCTCATCTCGTTGGTTGCCAACTGTGAAACACTAGGCACCAGATCTCCCTTGTTGTCTCGGTTACCATCTGACACAGCCATCTGGAGAGGAACCATGAGTGTTACACCATTATCACAAGAACATAAGAACGGCCCTACTGGGTCAGACCAAATGTCCATCTAGTCCAGAATCCTGACTTCTGACAGGGGCCAATGCCAAGTGCCCCAGAGAGAATGAACAGGACAGGTAATCATCAAGTGATCCATCCCCTGTCGTCCAGTCCCAGCTTCTGGCAAACAGGCTAGGGACGCCATCCCTGCCCATAGCCATTGATGGACCTATCCTCCACGAACTTATTCAGTTATTTTTTGAACCCTGTTATAGTTTTGGCCTTCACAGCATCTTCTGACAAAGAGTTCCACAGGTTGACTGTGCGTTGTGTGAAGAAAGAAAGAAATATGGAGATATACCTATCTCATAGAGCTGGAAGATCATTGAGTCCAGCCCCCTGCTTTCACTAGCAGGACCAAATACTGATTTTTGCCCCAGATTCCTAAGTGGCCCCCTCAAGGGCTGAGCTCATAACCCTGGGTTTAGCAGGCCAATGCACAAACAACTGAGCCATCGCTATCCTTCGCCCTTTGTGTTTGTTTTAACTCTGCTGCCTATTTAAAAAAAAAGTCACCTATCCGTCCCTGAGCTGTGGAGAGCTCAAAGATCTTGAACACCTCACTGGTGGACAGTATCTTCTTGTTGCTCAGGCAAATTTCCCTGACTCTGGTATCTTGACAACTTCAGAGTCCTAGCATAGTTGTGGGAGGGCGGAGATCTACAGCTATTACAACATCGCTGCTCAAGAAGTGACGTCCACACCCTTGTGCCATGTGCATTGGACTGGATCTTACAGGTGCCTCCTCCTTCTCCTTTGTTTGCTCTGTCAGACTCCCTGCATTGCTGACTTCTCTTGGCAGAATCTCTTCGTGTGTGCCTGGGCTCTGTGGGATGCCCTGGTCTGGTCCAGCACACATCGGCTCTGCACCCGGCACTTGAATGGTGAGGTTTGATCCGGACAGTTGAGTCACCACCAGACATGGTTCTGTGCCCCAGATGAAACTCCATTCTTTTTACCCCCTCACTTGGAATCAGAGGAGGAGACAAGGATTCTTAGAATCATAGAATGTCAGGGTTGGAAGGGACCTCAGGGGGTCATCTAGTCCAACCCCCTGCTCAAAGCAGGACCAATCCCCAGGCAGATTTTTGCCCCAGCTCCCTAAATGGCCACCTCAAGGATTGAACTCACAACCCTGGGTTTAGCAGGCCAATGCTCAAACCACTGAGCTATCCCTCCCCCCTTCATAATACGGATCATGAACAATAACCCTACAGAGCTGACTATGGTGCTGCATCCTTAGAAGAAGGATAGCTCAGTGGTTTGAGCATTGGCCTGTTAAACCCAGGGTTGTGAGTTCAATCCTTGAGGGGGCCACTTTGGGGTCTGGGACAAAAATCAGTACTTGGTCCTGCTAGTGAAGGCAGGGGGCTGGACTTGATGACCTTTTAAGGTCCCTTCCAGTTCTAGGAGATGGGATACCTCCATTTATAATATAATAATAAAAAGAGGCCTAGGTTTACAGACAGTGAGGTGACCTAATCCCTAACCTCCCAGCTGCCCCCAGACAGTCAGCTCCCTAGAATCCAAGACCAATCCACGCTGGGGACAAGGCGGTGCATGAAAAGCCAGTACTTGGTTCCCATGAGGATTCAGTGCCCAGTCGGCCACGTGAATCCGAATGTGTTGTTATTAGTGACCCAGCCCGAGTCAGACATGGACCTTTAAAATTCCTGCCTTCGTAGTCACAAGAACCCCGGGGAGGTCTATAAAGCACCCCTCTGGTGCAGGCTGAGGAATGCAAACCAAGATGAGGACTTGCCTGACTCTATTGCTGGCTGCTGTCCTATGTGCTGAGTGAGGTGAGGTTTCCAGGGGTTCTCTTGGGCTGCACGGTATTACACATGCTCGGAAAGGAAGGGGACACGGGGCGGTAGCTGCCATTATTCTGAAATGACCTGCGTTGTGGTTTGGAGACCAGCATTTCTGTCGAGGGTAGGATGGTCAGAGCTATTAAGCATCAGACTCTGGAAGGGGGGAATCCCAGAGTCCCTCCCCCGCTCCCAACCCTCCCCGTGATGTCTCTCAGCCGTAAGTGAAATCATTCTTTGTGGAGCATTTCTGTATAATTTATTTCCCCCATTTCTTGCATTGTCGCCGACCTACCCTAATCCCTAAAGCTGGGTTTTCAAACATCCATGTGCTTCACTTTGCCCATCTGTAAACTGAGGCCAATTACATTTCCCTATCTCCGTGGGGTGCCTTCAGCCTGAACTAGCGGAGGGTGCTCTGTCTGGGAAACCCCTCGCTCAAATGACTTCAAATTTTACCCACAAACTCTACCCCAGTCCCTGGCTTGACCTACCAATTTTCAGGCCAATCTGTCATTTCTTGGGGGAGTGTAGGAAGGGTGCAAAATTCAGTCGTAAACAGAAACGGCAAGCTTTGCTCCGGAGAGACTACTGCCACGTTATTGTCCGCAGAGTGCTCTAAAGGTGCAGAGTATTATTAAAGCCAAGCTCACAGGTATAGACTTGCACAAGTATCCCTGTTCTTTAATTGTGGGAAGATTTTCCTGCTAGGAGGCATTAGTGTTGATCACTATTGGCGGTAAGACAGCAAAGTAGAGGGATCTGGCATAGAAACCCCTACGTCATCTTAATTATTTTCTGATGTGTGTTGAAAAGTGAGACAAATCTATTAGAAAGTGGTTTTGACTATTGTAATGAGGCTTAGGTGTTTATCAGCAGATGGATTGGGGGATGGAGGGACGGGGGGTATGTGTCGTGTTGCAAACCTTTGTGAGATCTCATCAGAGCATCTCTGTGATCGGCATGGTGTTTCCCTGCCTTAGCTCACTCGCTGAAATGCTACACCTGCATCGCAGGGCAGCAATGACCAGTGCATGATCCCCACGGACTGTGCCAACGTTGACAAATACTGTGCAACAGTCATCAGGACTGACAAATGTAGTAAGTTTCAGCATTAGTAGCAGAGAGAGTCTGTCTACTGGTCTGGGCACAGGACTGAGAACAGAGAACTCCTGCTTTCTAATGCCATATGCTACATGACACTGACTCTTTCTCTGACCTTGGCCACATCACTTACACTCCCTCTGCCCCGCTTTCCCTGGATAATCAAATCCACTCAGCCTACCTCACTGGGATATTGAGAGGCTTAATTAATGTTTGTTCACAGGTATAGCCCCATAGAATGGCTAAGTATTCTCCTTATTAATAACCAGTGAACGCCGCACTCATTTGGCTTAGCCACACCAGCCTGGGGCGTCAAAAGAGTTCACCTGCTTCTTACTAAGGATCTGTCACGAAACAACGACCTGAAGCTTTCGGTTCCAACTGTCGGGTGTACACGCGTCTGTTGTGGGCAGGAGCCGTTTTGCTAAGAGAGTGAAAACACACACACACACACACATACACATGCACACATCCCCTCCCCGCAAAAAAGGGAACAAGTAAGAACTATATGAAAGTTTGTTGTTGGAAACCCTGAAAATGAGCCAAGGTGCCATAGGGGTGGGGAGCATGAGAAACACCTCGCCAGAGATAGCTCTATGGATCTCAATTGTCTATAGATGCAGTGTGCATCTAAGCCCATTCCCCCCCCTCACGCCAAACAGTCTGCATGGATCATAGTTTGACACTGGCAGTGCTGGGGCCCACCTAGAGCCTGCAATTCATGAAAGTAAGTGTATGTTCCAAGCAGCGGACGCAGTAAGTCTGGTTTTAGCTCTGAGTTCTGGCTGCTCGCGCCTGGCTGTGTTGGAAACCGGGGAAGAAGAAATGGAGTTCCATCCTTCCCAGTGTACTCACGCAGGAGATTGTGAGAATTTTGAGCTAGCCCCCTGCCTGGGGGGCTGGCTGACATATCTGGTGGTGTTTTCCAACTCCCAATGTTGAATGGCCAGTTGGGGGGGTGAGGTAGCCGGGCATCACCCACCCAATCCCTGGCACCTGGTGGTCTCCAGAGACAGGCACTTGAGGGAAAACTAGATTCTGCTCATTTCTGAAGCAGAGGTAAGAACCTGAACAGGCAGGACTGGACGATGGCGTGGACTGAACTCTCAGCAAGTTTGCAGATGACACTAAACTGGGAGGAGTGGTAGATACACTGGAGGGTAGAGATAGGATACAGAGGAACCTAGACAAATTAGAGGACTGGGCCAAAAGAAACCTGATGAGGTTCAACAAGGACAAGTGCAGAGTCCTGCACTTAGGACGGAAGAATCTCATGCACTGCTACAGACTAGGGACCGAGTGGCTAGGCAGCAGTTCTGCAGAAAAGGATCTAGGGGTTACAGTGGACGAGAAGCTGGATATGAGTCGACAGTGTGCCCTTGTTGCCAAGAAGGTTAAGGGCATTTTGGGCTGTATAAGTAGGGGAATTGCCAACAGATTGAGGGACATGATCATTCCCCTCTATTTGATATTGGTGAGGCCTCATCTGCAGTATTTTGTCCAGTTTTGGGCCCCACACTACAAGAAGGCTGTGGAAAAATTGGAAAGAGTCCAGTGGAGGGCAACAAAAATGATTAGGGGGCTGGAGCACTTGACTTATGAGGAGAAGCTGAGGGAACTGGGATTGTTTAGTCTGCAGAAGAGAAGAACGAGGGGGGATTTGATAGCTGCTTTCAATTACCTGAAAGGGGGTTCCAAAGAGGATGGATCTAGACGCTTCTCAGTGGTAGCAGATGACAGAACAAGGAGTAATGGTCTCATTTGCAGTGGGGGAGGTTTAAGTTGGATATTAGGAAAAACTTTTTCACTAGGAGGGTGGTGAAGCACTGGAATGGGTTACCTAGGGAGGTGATGGAATCTCCTTCCTTGGAGGTTTTTAAGGCCCGGCTTGACAAAGCCCTGGCTGGGATGATTTATTTGGAGATTGGTCCTGCTTTGAGCAGGGGGTTGGACTAGATGACCTCCTGAGGTCCCTTCCAACCCTGATATTCTGTGATTCTATGACTGGCTGCAGGAACTTCCCCGAGGTCAGTAGGACTGCGCTTTCTCAATGCTGGGGGGTGGGATTTTGGCCAGTTTTTTCTGTCTCCTTGTCTGGACCAGACTGTGATGTGTTGGGAAATCAGGGGTTTGTCTTGAAGAACCTGTGCTGGCCCCCTAAGCACTAGCAGTGCTGTAACAAGGGTGAGGCGAGTGAGACACTTGCCTCGGGTGTGCAAAGCGGAGGGGCGCATGCTCCAAGTGCCCCTAAACCTCTGACT
This sequence comes from Trachemys scripta elegans, assembly GCF_013100865.1. Taxonomy (NCBI): domain Eukaryota; kingdom Metazoa; phylum Chordata; order Testudines; family Emydidae; genus Trachemys; species Trachemys scripta. The sequence goes on along the minus strand of NC_048299.1, from coordinate 277,931,773 downwards.
GCCAGAAGCTGGCATGGGTTGACAGATCACTCGACAATTACCCTGTTCTGTTTATTCCCTTTGAAGCATCTGACATTGGCCACTGCCAGAAAACAGGATACTGGGCTAGATGGACTTTTGGTCTAATCCAGTATGGCCGTTCTTATGTTCTAGCCCCAGCTACATTAAAGACCAAATTTTGATCTATGAGCCGCCATGGGAACAGTGGTGCTCTGGGGCTGTGCAGATCACCAAGCCCAGGCTGAACAGAATGAGAGCTGGGGACAAAGTGTTCTCAGTTGAGGGGATGTGGCTATGAACCAATCTGCCAGAGGAGATCAGGCAGCCCCAAAGCGTGGCCATTCTTAGGAACCACTGCAAAGCCCTCCCCTTCGAAAAGGCCTTCCCACCAGCAGAATGGACACTCCCAACCCTGACATCCCTTTCCACCCCCAAATTCCCAACTAACCCCCCAAAAGCCCTAAACAAATCAACCTAGAATCAAGTAAATTAATAAAATCTACAAAATCAAACCCAGAACAGAGTTTTTACCGGGGAAAAAAGAGAAATGGCATCGACTCTGTGGACCACACTGGGGATTTGACTCTTGCTGTTGATTTTACATGGAAGGTGCCCAGATCCCACGGTGATGGGTGGATAACATAGCTGCATAGCCACCATCCCCTGGATGCCAGGCTAGGAACCGGAGAGCTGGGAAGTTGGTCTTGGTTGCACCTACTCACTGGCTATATAGGAGAGAGACCTGTCACTGTCCTGCCTAAAGATAATTACCCTGGAGTGAGTGGTGCTGTGGTTATATAAGGCCCAGGCCAGAGCCCATGTGGGATACTGTGTGCAGGGCTAATCACTGCTACACGGGAAAGGCAGAGCTGTGGTCAGTTATGTGCTCTTGTCTCTTATCACAGCACCTTCAGTCCCCTCCGCAGTCTTCACCCTGGGTACGTCGACTTCCACAGCAGCTTCCCAATTGCCAGCACCTCGTACATGTTGGCCATTCCTGCCCCATCAACCATATTTGGTGGCTGCAGTTGCAAGACGGATGGAGTTTTTGTTCACCCATGAAAAGGAGAGTTGGAGCCTCACCCAGCACTTTGTCCTCTTGGACAATGTATTAAAAGAGGGACTAGCTGTGAGACCTGGGATCAATCTGATGATCATACGGTAACACTGGCCTCAGCCAGGCTGCAGATGGGAGAGAGACATGCCAGGCGTGGGAGAGCCCAAAAGGTGACTCAAAGCTGCAGAGATGTTTGCCAAGAGAAGGTCCCTCCTGCAGTATTTAGGTAGGACAGTACATTTCCTAACGGACACGTGGGCGTTCCAAGAACTAATCAGAACACGCTGCAGAAGTTTCTGCAGTGCCCGTGAGATGTAGGCGGTGGATTTTATGTTGTTATTCTCTTGATGACATCTGTAGAGAATATAAACCACAAGGGACAACACCCACTACGCTGCATGATAGATGCACCGTCCAGTTAAGCAACAGATCCTACACTGCTAGGATACCAGTGCAGTGTTAAAATGGGCTAAAATCCATTCTTGCAATATTGGCTCTATTGTTCCAGCAGCCAAACCAGGAACAACAGCACCCTGCAGATCTTATGCATCTGGGCTGGGGCTGTTCCTTCACCAACAAACTTCTCCCACGCCCAGATCAGCTCCTTGTGTTCGTACGAAGAGCAGGATTTTCAATTACCCCATTAATAAGGGACATACGGACTAAGCACTGTCATTACCCTGCTTCTGTCCAGGTCCTTGTATGGTCTCAAAGTCATATTCATGCAATGTCTGCAGTTTTCTGATGAGCTCCCTGTGAAAGTGAAATGAATTATACTAAAGAAATAGAATGAATTAAAGAATGCTGTATGTACCTTTAAGTAGAAATGAGAAATGCTGCAAGCCAGGGGGGCAGGAAAGCAGACATTAACTGCTTAACTTGCCACTTAAGGGCAATTGGTGAAGCATTAGTCTTAGATCGATAAGAGTTAACAAGGAAGCAGGATATGCATATTGTGCTCCATGCATATTTTACAATTTTGCTCTCTCTGTCCCTTTGTTTAGTTTACACCCTTTTATCTGTATAAATAAGACTGTTTGAATCTTGCATGGAGGCTCACATTATCTGAATGTATTAGCAGAGCGCTGTGCTAATAAAACAGAGTGGTCTGACAAACTATGAGTCCTGAGTCTAACTTTGACATCCCTTACTGTCCCTCCATCTGACCAGCTCCCTCCAGTGTTCCTCCTCTTTCTTGAAAGATCCTAGTGACACTAATGTCAACTAAACACAGACTCAACCCCAAAAGCCAAACAGCAGGAGCAGATCTCCCCCAGCATTACCCTGAGCGGTTAAAGCCTGAGGAAGAAAATGGGCTTCATACCACTGAGAAAAGGACAGCAAACTTGGATTACATTGGACCACCAGGGAAGCAAATGGACACAGTATTGAAGGTGGGGGTGCACCATGGATTCATATAGAGGCATTATGATATTTTCTGTCTGATCTTCTATTTTCTATCCCTTTCCTACTAGATCCTAACATTCTGTTAGCCTTTTTGACAACAGCTGTGCACTGAGCTGAAGTTTTTGGAGAACTATCTCAGAATCATAGAATCATAGGGTTAGAAGGGACCGTAAGGGTCATCTAATCTAACCCCCTGCCAAGATGCAGGATTTGTTGTGTCTAAACCATCCCAGACAGACGGCTCTCCAGCCTCCTTTTGAAAACCTCCAGTGAAGGCGCTTCCACGCTCTCCCTAGGCATTTAGGTTTTTCCTGAGATCTCATCTAAATCTGCTCTGCTGGAGTTTGAACCCATTGCCTCTTCTTGTCCTGCCTTCTCTGACAAGAGAGAACAACTTTTCTCCATTTTTTTATGGCCGTCTTTCAAGTATTTGAAGAGCACTGTCATGTCCCCCCTTAATCTCCTCTCTTCCAAACGAAACATACCCCGTTCCTTCAGCCTTTGCTCATCTGGCCGGCATTCCATCCCTTTGATCAGCTTTGTCGCTTGCCTCTGAATCCTCTCCAGTTTCTCTACAACCTTTCTATATATTGGTGACCAAAATTGGACCCAGTACTCCAGCTGAGGCCTAACCAGCGCCGAGTAGAGCAGTACGGTCACCTCCCGTGACGTGCATGCTGTGCCTCCATTAATGCAACCCAAAATTGCAATTTCTTTTTTTGCAACAGCAGCACATTCCTGACCCATGTTGAGTCATACTGACTCCCAGCTCCTCAGCAGTGCTGCTGCCGAGCCAGTTATCCCCCCAGTCTGTATTTGTGCGTTTGGGTTTTCTTCCCTAAGTGCAGCACCTTACATTTGTCTCTGTTGAATTCCACTTTGTTGTCTGTAGCCCAGTTCTCCACTTTATCAAGATCCCTTTGAATTTTAGCTCCATCCTCCAGAATGTTTGCAACCTCCCGCTGCTCCAGTTTTGTGTCCTCTGCATATCTGATCAGTGTGCTCTCTGTTCCTACATACAGGTCATTAATAAAGATGTTAAATAACATGGACCCAAAACAGATCCCTGTGGAACCCTATATGAGACCTCCTTCCAATCCGACATTATTTCATTCTGTGGTTGTTTAAGCAATTATTTATCCATTAATAGTAGTTCTGCCAAGCCCACATTTCTCCACCTTACTGATCAGAACGTCATGTGGGACTGTGTCAAAAGCCTTGCAAAAGTCTAGGTACATTAATAGTCAATTGCTGCAACCAGTTTTAATTAGGACTAAAAATTCCTTCCTGGTGGTGCAATAATTTATCATTGGAGAATCATGTAATTACTTCCAAGAGTCCCTCCCTGGTGATGTACTTGTTCTCTCCACAGAATACAGAGCTTGGCTGCAAGATACCCCACCCTTCGTATTGCTGCTTGTCCTGGGGGCAAAACTGCTCCCAAGGTATAAGCCCCTGTTTCTCTAGCTAATATGAAACCGGGGGATGGGTAAATTGCGATACAGCCTGCTCTCGTGAGGATTCTAACTCAATATGACAGATTTAAATGGGTGGGAAAATCTCTCAGATGCATCATCTGACCCACAAGAGGTTTGTGCGTTGCTAAGCCCACGTTCCAGGTGTAAGACCAGCAGGAGTCCACAGAGGTAAAAGTTTCCGGGCAGCACCTGCCTATCTCTGCTTGGAATCCTGGCAATCCCTAACACATTCAGCTCTCTCTTCCTAAGGAACGCAGCACCTGGACAACTAACCAAGGGCTTCTTCAACCCGGGGCGGTAGCGGGGTCTTGGGGTCATGTTTCTAGCCCTCCTGGCTGTGCAGAAAAGCTAGAAAACATGACCCGAGTGTAACCTCAAGGCAAAGAAAAAGACGCCCTCACCTGCCTTTTTAAAACCTCATGATTTTTAAGCCAATCTCATGATTTTTAAGCCCATCTCATGATTTTGGGGGGTCTACCCCGCCACCCCTGCTCTTTGTACCCCTCACCTCCCTCGCCTTCTCTGTCCCCCTCTCCCTTTACCACTCCCATTTCTTACTCCAGCAACCCCTTCTTTGCCCTGCTTCCACTCCGAATGGTCCACTCAAATCCCCTCCCAGCTAAGCATTTATAATACAAACAAGACCAATAAGTTAGAAAGATAACACATGAAATATACGAGCCAGGAACCTGCTCTCTCCCTAATCATTCTGGGGTCTTACGCCTGCCAGACCCCTGATCACTTTGCTTGTATGGTGCATCCCTTTCCTGCACCCTTTGCCTTTTTGATCTAATTAAATGGTAAGCAACACGGGGCATGGACCAGGCCTTCCTTCCTATGCATGTGTGCGGCACTCCGTCCGATGGGACCATGCTCCTGACCGGGGCAATAGAGATAAGTAATCAAGAACAATCATTCATTTCCCCCTAGTAATATCGATTAGTTTTGGTGATTGCGTCATGCTGACCATGTAAGCTCCTGCTTCTTGCCTTAGGAGCCCTGTGAGATGAGACGGCCTCCCAGCAGGACATGGTGTGGTATCTCATTGCCCCGTTTTTACACACATATCCCAAATTTTCATTGGCTACACACTGAAACACGTCCATGGTTTTTCATTGTTGGTTTTCTTTATGTGCCCAGGAATGATGATTAGTGGAATACGTAACCAAATTTTTTGTTAATTGGATTCCCACCGGTACCACTGGATATATATCAATAGTTAGACTGGGGTGTACAGTTACTACATATGAACCAAATGGCTTGTAGAACCGTCTGATTTTTATTTAGGGCAAAATTTACCAATTTCCACCACGCCATTGATTGTTTTTTCCCTTCTGTTACATTTTCTAACAACTTTTTTATTTTCTAAGGCAAATTTTCTTGCATGCCTTTCCACACAGGTTGACTGTGCGTTGTGTGAAGAACTACTTCCTTTTATTTGTTTTAAACCTGCTGCCTATTAAAATATGCTACTTAATTAAAATCCTATTAGGGCTCCAAAAGGAGCCACAGTAGGTTGGGTTTTCTTTTTCAGATCGCTGTGTGTTTTGGAAGCAGGAGTTGAAAGTGGACAGAAATCAGAACTCTGGTGGAAGGTGACTGTGCCCCTTTTAAGACAGAATCTCTGAGCTCTGCTGATGGCAAGCCAGAAAGCATCCCTGTCAATGCAAATTACCTAGCTGATGGAGGAAGGAGAGAACTGCCCATACATGGCAGCAAAAAGGAACTGCAGATAATGAACATACCTGGTCATATATATGCATCCGAAGAAGTGGGCTATAGTCCACGAAAGCTTATGCTCTAATAAATTTGTTAGTCTCTAAGGTGCCACAAGTACTCCTGTTCTTCTTTATACCTGGTCAGCAAACAAACTACCTGAAAGCAAAAGGCTCAGATTCTGACCCTCCAGAGGAAGGTGGAAAAAGAAGTCAAACCTAAAAATAAGAGAGGGACAAGTTAACCCTAAGTAGAAAAGAATATACTTTTTTGTGTGTATATGCAGTGCTGAAATCTGAAGACAGGTACACAAGGGGTCCACTTATATGCATGACACCCCTACCTTTTCATTCACCAAAACCCCCAGGATATAATTCAATTAAAAAGCCTATGCAAAAATGTCAAGAGAACATTGAACACACTGGCCTCAAAAACAAATTGTCCAAAGAAAAGCGTTGGTATAATAAGATACTTTTAATAGATTTGATGTTAATATTAAACAATGGGATAAATGTAATGTTAATAAGTACCCCTGTAACACTGTATAGTGTGTATAATTTTTAAAAAAAGCCTTTAAGGTCATATGCTAATAATGCTTCTCAGGTATTACCTGTGAATAAACTTAAAGCTTAGCACAGCAGAAAAAACGTTACAAACTTGGTCTGCTGTATAAGAAGAAAAACACAGGTACACCACCTCATGAATTTAATAACTGAACAGTGGGATATTTTCCCCTAAACCCTTAAAAGGTAGAAGCCATTGAAACCTGGCCTGCCGATAGAACAAAAACACAGAAAAGGTAGGGGTGCCTATATTAACCGGGTTACGCCTGGAGCCCTCTGGCCTGGGAAAAGGTGGGGTGCACTAAAGTGTGCAGGTAACACCGTCACCCCCTTGCTTTGCACAACTTCGCCTGTGGGGCTCGTTAGTGAGGTTCACAGCAATGTTGCACGCCTTTCCACACCTTCAGGGCGGGCCAGGGAGAGGTGCCGTGGAGAAGGGCGGCACGTTACCATGGTGTTGGTAGGGCCTGATTCACCATCGTCTTATCCCAGCTGTCTGCCTGCCGGATTGCTTGCACCGAAGGTTCAAACATCATGAGTCAGACCCTCAAAATCAGGCGATTTGGGGGCCAAAAAGACTATCTGGTATTCTTGTTGGATCCGTCTTTTCATTTTGAACTTCCCCGCCCATCCCCAGTGAGTGTTTGTGTGCGTGTGTGTGTGTGTGTGTGTGTGTGAGAGAGAGAGAGAGAGAGAGAGAGATAATTAATGCTGCCAACACACCCACATTGATTTGGCCTCCCACTGCAGGAGTGCTCACCCCACATCTGCCCGTCCCCCCCACCCAGCAATTAATTCTGCCCCAATCCCAAAATCAATCCCAGCTCAGCCCCCCACAGCCTCAACTCTGCTTCTCCTGCAGCTCCCGGGATTCATCTCCCTTTCCCAGGCCTGGGGGTGGGGCTGCAGCAGGGTCCCCTCTCCCCCGTTCCAGGCTGGGTGTTGCAGGGAGGGAGAGTAGGGCATGGGACCTCCCTGAGTTGATGGGCATGTTCTGCTCTCTCCTTCACTCCTGCAAGAATAGCTGCAGCTCCTAGGAGTTGGGACTACCTGCTTCCTGCAGCAGCCCTGACTGGCTGCTCTTCCCAAGAGGGCGGGCAAATGGGGAAGGCAACCAATCAAAGGGTCCCCCCCCCCACAGGTAGGATTGAAATTCCTGAGAGGGCTAAAGCTTCATCCTCCACCTGGAGACGGGCTCCAGCCAGTGATGTGACTCCTGAGAACACTGCTAATGGACATTTAATGGCTGGGACACTGAACAAGAAAACTGTGGGCCAATTCCCCACTGTTTTACTCCAGCTTTGGTAGCAATCAGTGTGGAACTTGGAGAGAGGAGCACAGGTTGCTGGAGGGAAGGGTTTAGACGAGGCACCAAGAAGTCAGTCTGTGTGCACATGGCTGGAATGCTAAGCTGCAAGTGGAGTAGCTCTGTAAATAGCTGCTTTACTGAAGAGCAAGCTGAGTTGCATAGGAATGGAGGCCTCGCGTGTTATTACCCAGCATGCAGTGCATGAAATGCTGGCATCCTGGGGTCTCTCCGGTGATATCTATGGCATGACAGAACAGTGTGTTGGCCACTCCAGGTGTTCAAAAATCATGAGTCAGGCCCCAAAGATCATGAGATCAGCTTATAAAATCATATTTGTTGAAAAATAAAAAGAAGGGGTTTTTATATTTGCATTCTGGTGATTGAGACTTAAGGGTGAACTTCATTCAAGTTTCAAGCTTTTCTCTGCAGTTGCGAGGGCTAGACGCTTCCTTACCCCCCCCCCCCCAAGAAAGCAGAGACTTTCATGAAATAACATGAATCCAAGAGCAGGGGCTTTAATAAAAATACCAAATAGCACTAGATGTGCAATAAAACTGTAAGAGTTGGAGACTATATTTTTTCCTGCATTTCCTAGTGGATGGGACAATTTTGATTTTATGAATATTTAAGGCTTCTAAAATGTACCCCAAGATGGTGTATGTTAGTGAAAACGTGATATTCACGCACGCAGACAGAAAAGGAAAGGCCACCAGAAAACACTAAGACCACACCCACCCTGCCCTTTTTTCTACACGCCTCAAGTCTAGCCGGTCAAGTCTAGCCCACTCAGCCAATAAAGATGGACTCTGGCTGGACCTATTGTTGGGGTGGAAATTCCTGAGCTGAGGGGTTTCTATTGAGAATGCCCTGACTCCAGCGGCCAAATCTAGAAACGGTTCCTATTGCCATAATTTATGTGTATTATGATAGCGTCTAGAGGGTCCGGCTGAGCTCAGGGCCCCTGTGGCAGTAGGTGCAATACAGACCCATAGTGAGAGATGGTCCCGACCTACAATAGTGGCCAATCGAGGGGCCTGCTCCAAAACCACATAGAAATCAATGGAAGGAGTTCTGTTGACTTGAATCAGACCCCATACAAACCATTTAGAGTTTTGCAGAACAACACCAGCACCTTGTATTGCACTTAGAAGCAAACAGGAAGTTATTGGTCTGATACACGCCCTGGTCACACCACCAGGCACGTAGGAACAATCAGCCGCTAGCCCCTGGTAGAATGCATTGACATAACGCTAGTAACAGGCACTGATCTCAGATGCTGCTCACATTGTATTTGCCGTGACTTTTGCCTCGCATCGCTTCCTTTTTTTAGCATTCCCCAGCTCTAACCACAGTGCTAACAATCTGATCAGAGATAAGACTGCAAATGTCCAACCAGGCGTGTCCTGACCCCTGAGAAATGATATGTAAGCAGGGTCTGAATGAGCTCTCCCCCAACATCTACTGATAAGCTAGGGGACAAAGATCTCACGACCAGACCGTATTTGCATAGACACACCTACTCTGCCTAGATGTCCAGCAGACAGAGCTGCTTTGCCAAAGTGATTGATTTGGGCTGGTTTGGGTTAAAATTCACTTTCGTACTGAATGCAGGGTAATGACAAGTTGCTATCCTTATTGTATGAATAAAGGGAAGCACTATACTCTACATGCCCTGATTGAGGGGGTCACCCTAACTTGAACCGCACTCGCTAAGGAAGGAGTAAGGATGCCAAAGCCAAGGGACAGTCAGAGAGGGGTAGGGACAGATTCTGGTACTTGGTGAAGTGGGTGTTGTTTATAGAATCTCAGGTAATATTTGACCCTTCCCCCCCCTTGTTTAAAGATGTAGCTGAATAGATTCAATGGAGAGTCCTCGTTTCTGCTCAATGATCTCTGTAAGTGAACTGATGAGCAGGCCTAAGGACTGAGTCTGAGACCTGGTTTGGGGACAATGCAGAGACCGCAGTGGCCAGGAGGCTCCCCACCACCCGATGAAATTGCAAAGAGCTGCAGCGGCTACAAAGGGGGCCAAGTGGTGGAACTTCTGAATACAGCATTGCAGAGGCGGTGGTGGCGAGCAGTTGCCGAGATAACCGTGCTGAGAAGAGGTAAAGGCGGCTGGCAGAGGGGCAGCAGTGGCGAGCAGCAGCAAAGGGGGCAGCAAGTGGTGGCAAAGGCAGTGGGCTTCAGCGGCACCAGAGACACTGCTCAATTCTCCCTTCGGGGCTGGGAGGTGAAGCCCGCATCCCTGAATTCTGGGACTTTGCTGACTTTAGACAAACAATGGGGAATGGGGTGCAGCGGAGGGAAAGGGGAGTGGTGTGTTAAAGGGGCATTCGTTCGTTGGACTTTCTCGCTGCAAGGTGGGAAACTGAGGCAAAAGACGCTGCCTAACATATTGTGGGTGGATGTTTGCTTATGGTTTGCATGCTTTGGAATTGTGGTGGTGACGTTTTCTCACATTAATGCCGGATTCCCTCTGCCTTTTAATACCATTTTCTTTTGTTATACCCAGATTCTGTGCTTGCGAGTGGGGCAAAATTGCTTCTTAAAAGCACCTGGGCCTGGTGCTTTATTTTCCCAGATTACTGGGTGCGGGCTCGACCCAATTCTCTTTTGTAATGCTCAGAGGAACCCCTACACACTGAACCCGGCCCTGGTGGCTCCTGGCAGAAGAGTGACATATGGAAACAAAAGCAATCAAGGGCCAGGACCTTTCACTCTGCACCGGGCCCATCACACCACCCTGCCAGTGCAGGGCGAGACAGAACCGAGCCTCCCACGCACATTCCGCCCCTCCCAACCCCAGCGTTGTCCCAGCCCAGCAGGACCCAGCCTTCAAAATTGCTGTCTCCCTAGTCACCGAATCCAAGCAGGGAGATTTATATCCTGCCCCGGGAGAAGCTGCTCACATCAGGACGCTGCCAAGATCCAGGGAAGATGAAGGTTGTCCTGGCTGTCTTGTTGGCCGTCGTCCTGTGCGTACAGCAAGGTGAGACGTCGAGAGAGGCTCCTGGGCTGCTAGACAAACAAGATCCTGAGCAACTGGGGGCCCAGGGGATGCTGCCGGCCCACCAGACCCAGCCCGGCCCAGCTAGGGGACCGGCAGCACCAGGGCAAGGAAGGGGGTGAGGCAGCTTGGTGGCAGGGCCCCATGGGTGCGCCGTGGTGAGAGCCAGTGGGTTGGAGCAGGGAGCCAGGCCAGTCCTGCAGTACAAGATACGCTGCTGTGATCTCCCACAACCCAGGGGCAGTACCCAACTCCCTCCACCTCCGTTACACTTCTGAAAGCACGAGCTGCTTCTCCAGGGGCACCCATCTCGCAGGGGCAGGACCCAAATCCCCTCCCCCTGCCCCCCCAGGTGTAACATCCCCCAGCCTAGCAAAGGGTTTTCGTGGATTTTGTGGCTCCTGTACGACCTCATCCAGAAGATGGGGAATCAGGGCCACATCAGGGAGGAAGGATAGCTCAGTGGTTTGAGCATTGGCCTGCTAAACCCAGGTTGTGAGTTCAATCCTTGAGAGGGGCATTTAGGAAGCTGGGGCAAAAATCTGTCTGGGGATTGGTCCTGCTTTAAGCAGCAGGTTGGACTAGATGACCTCCTGAGGTCCCTTCCAACCCTGAGATTCTATGATCTTCATCTCTGGGCTAGCAACAAGGATATGAGGCACTGTCATAGTGCATGTGGCAGAGATGCCGCTGGCAATGGGTGGTGCTGTGGGAAAGCCCTGCTCTCAGTCTCCTGCGAGCCGACGAAGCTTGAGCTCAGCCTGGAAGTGAATGTTTTTGGTGGGGGGAAGAGGAAGACGTTGCCACCCTCATCCCCGAGAAGGGCGTTTTTCAGGGAGGTTTCTGTGCACCGATAACTCAAACCCAGCATTGTTTAATAGCTTCTGTGGGCTAAGCGCAGGGCATAAAGCCAGGCGCTGCTGCGTATTAATTCTGGCTTGGCGGCTGACTCTATTCCTGTTCAAGTCACTGGCAAATCTCCTATTGACTTCAGTGTGTGGCCCTTGGCTAGGGTGACCAGATGTCCCGATTTTATAGGGACAGTCCCGATTTTTGGGTCTTTTTCTTATATAGGCCCCACCCCCCGTCCCGATTTTTCACATTTGCTGTCTGGTCACCCTACCCTGGGTGCATGCAGGTGTCTAGTTTGTTCACATGATTTCTTTTTCCGGTCGGTGTGGTGATGTTAAGGGGTTTTTGCTGCAGCCCTGCAGGTGGTTCTAGTGGGCTTTGGTTTGGTTTGGTGTCCGAGCCGGTTTGTTTTGGTATTTTGATTATTTCTATTATACAGTCGCACCTAGAGGTGCCAACCTAGGGCAGAGCCCAGGGCCGCCAAGAGGATTCAGGGGGCCTGGGGCAAAGCAATTTCTGGGCCCCTTCCATAAAAAAAGTTGCAATTCTATAGTAACATTTATTTGGAAATGTAAAAAATAACCAGTGAAATACATTCAAAAATTAATTTTTAATAATTTGAAAATACACAAAATACATTATTTAAAAACATTAAATGCTTTAATGGTATGTCTACATTTGCAATTACATAATGGGCTGTCGCTGGGTGATGGTGATGGTTGGTGCCAATGGGCTGTCACTGCCTGGGGGTGGCGCTGCTGTTGCCCAGGGCTCGGGGGGGAGCTGGGCTCTAGGTTGGGGGGTGCCCGGCTCACAGGGGCTGGGCTCAGGGCTGTGGGGAGATGGGGTTAGGGGGGTGTCCGGCTTAGAGGGGGTGGGCTCAGAGCTGGGGGTCTGGGATGTGGGGGGGGATGGGGTCGAGGAGGTGCCCAGCTCAGAGGGGCTGGGCTCAGAGCTGGGGGTCAGGGCTGTGGGGAGGATGGAGTTGGGGGTGTCTGGCTCACGGGGGCTGGGCTCGGAGCTGGGGGTCAGGGTTGGGAGGGGATGGGGTCAGGGGGGGTCTGGCTCAGAGGGGCTGGGCTCGGAGCTGGGGTTCAGGGCTGTGGGGGATGGGGTCGGGGGGTGCCCCGCCCCGGCCCCTTACCATGCCACTTCCCCCCTCTCCCGGAGCCTCAGCGCACCGCGTCCAGGAGCGGCCCCGGACAGCGCTGCAGCGGCGTGTTGTCTCCAGTGGGGCCTGAGCTCCCGCCGCTCGGCTGCAGCTCGCAACCCTGCCCCCTTACCAGCTGAGACGCCGGAGGATGGGGGAAGACGGAGGCGGGGGGAGCCTCCGACATATTCGTGGGGGCCCCTTCGGTGCCCGGGGCAAATTGCCCCACTTGCCCCCCCTCTGGGCGGCCCTGGCAGAGCCCCCTCGTGCCAGGTGTTGCACAGGTACATAGTGAGAGCGTGGAGGGGGTCGCTCACCAGAAAGTGCACCCCCATGTGGCTAGGTGGGGATGTGGCAGCCTCTTTGATTCAGTACCCCCCCGTTGAAAGCCCCTCAGAGCCTGCAGTGATTTGCCCCGTCTCATGACTCAGCCCTCTGGCCAGGTCACTGTATTCCTCACCTCCCTCCAGCCCACTTTCGCAGAGCAGCTCCTCCTTGAGCTGCTGCCTGCCGGTTTGAGCCGATACAGTGTCCCCTCAGACTTCCTGACAGACCCCGTCTGCCTGGGCCGCAGGCTCTTACCAGCTGTTGGTGGCCTGCCAATAATTCACAGCTGAGGAGGTGTCTACTCCGTCTCTTAATCCCTTATTGCCGTGACAGGATGGGGCTTATAAACCTCCTCACACAGAGCTTACAATCTAAACAGGCAAGCCAGGCAATAGATGGGTGAAAACAAGCATTATTAGCCTCATTTTACAGCCGGCCAACTGAGAGGCAGAGAAATGAAAGGCCTGATCCAAAGCCCACGGGCGTCAATGGTCCTCACTGAGCTTCCAATCAGCTCTTAGTGCTTCAGCGATGGTCACCAACAAAGTTCATGGAAGAACCTGTCTCTCCTGGCTTCCTCTGCCTTTAACCACAAGGACACCTTTTCTCTCTCAGTTTTGCTCTGGTGGTACGACGCACTGAACGCTTTCCCTACCCCCAGATCCAGTGTGAGAGGGAAGTTTTACTACAGTTTGGGAGCACGGCTGAAGGGCAGTTGTTGCAGGGTGGGTGGATCGATTTAGAACCGTGGTTCTCCTCTCACCTCATGGGCGTCAGTGGGCTAACTCCTGGCGGACACTACAGTCAATGAGAGAGCTGGGCTGCTGGAGTGGCCACACCACTATCCATGTTTAACTCCTCCGTGTCTCCCTTCCACAGCTGACTCGCTGTGGTGCTTCATGTGCGAAAACCAATCCAGCAACTGGAGCTGTCTGAAGATCACAAAGTGCTCGGCTGCGGACAAGTACTGCCTGACGACTGTTGGTTATGCTGGGATTGGTACGTGCCAGGATCACTGACTGGGAACTAGGGAATAACTCCCGGAGAGTGGAGAACAGTGGGGTTTTGTACACATTTTTCATAGTGGCTTTTGCTAGGGGACGGGTCTAGGATTTATTGACCTCGCAGGAGATGCATGTTAGGAAGGTGGAGAACTTTACGGGGCTGAATGAGCACCCCTGGTTCAAACACTCCAACCTTTGTGGGGTATGAAATCCAGATCCCAATGAGAGAGGGGGATGGCAAGGTTGAGAGAGAGGTGAATGGAGAGATAAGGTTACTGTAGTCTCCTAGAGACTCCTGGAGATCAGATCTAAATCCTTTCCTGCATTGGCTCTCAGACCTCAGGGAGAGACCTTTTAATAATAGTTTTCTGTTTCTTCTCCTTGGTTAAGGCATGTGGACAGCCAGGAGGCGAATCACCAAGAAATGCTCCCCAACCTGCCCAGAGTTCAATATCAACCTGGGCTTAGCCTCCTACTCCACTACCTGCTGCAAGAGCTCCTTGTGCAACCTGAGTGGGAAGCCGGCACCCAAGCCAGGTTCTCCTCAGTGATGGGGTAAGAGGATCGGGGCCTTTCTTAGAGCTGGACTGTGATGTGCTGGGAAGAGAGGGGCTTAACCCTGAAGAATCTGCTCTGATTTCCCCAGCAAGAGATCGACACCTTCTGTGCATTGGGGTTAACGAAGTATCCTATCAGCCAGGCTTTGCCTCAAAACTTCTGAACAAATAGCTTCTCTGTTGCCTTTCACACTGGGGTTCTGTTACCTGGCACAGCTCTTGGAAGATGTGGCATCTTCTACTGTGCGGTCTTAGGCGTTGGACCGGGCTGAACGGCGCTGCCACCTATGGCCAGGCGAGGCAGGAGGACACTGAGTGATATTCTGCAGAAAGGGGTTCTGGTGCAATCCCAGCCAGTTTCTATAATATTTCCTTTCCTACAGACGTTTCTAGTCAGTGTTACACTCGGAAAACACAGGCCAAGGAACTGCCCCCCAAATCATTCCTAGAGCAGAGCTTTTAGAATAACCTTCCCTCACAATTTAAAACTTGCCAGTGATGGAAAATCCACCATGACCCTTGGTAAATTGATCCAATGACTAATTACTCTCACTGTTAAAAATGGACACCTGCTCTCCAGTCTGAATGGGTCTAGCTTCAACTTCCAGCCGTCGGATCGTGTTAGACCCTTCTCTGCTAGAGCGAAGATCCCATTATTAAATATTTGCTCCCCAGGCAGGAACTTTTAGACTGTGATCAAGTCACCCCCGAACCTTCTCTTTGTTACGCTACCTCGCTTGAGCTCTTTGAGTCTATCACGATGGGGCATGTCACATTGGTTGCAATCTCAATGGTGAAAAAGAAATTAAAATTCGTAGGCAAAATTATGAGACTCTCCCCAGCCCTTCACTGTCTGCTTCTGGTGAAGGGAGCATCCCCTCACCCCGATTTTCAAATCCTAGCCCCAGGTTCATTGTAGCAGGAGAGGCAGTGTGGCCTGCTAGAAGGTTCTGGACTGGGACTTAGAAGCCCTGGCTTCTGTTCTCAGCACTGCCCCTGGCCTGCTGGGTGACTCTGGGCAAGTTGCTTCCATGTCTGTAAACAGGGGACAATAGGACTGAGCTCCTTTGCAAGGCGCTTTGAGATCGACGGATGGAAAGTGTGGGAGAAGCACTAGGGAGGGTTATTATTATTACAACCAAGTGTCTGGGCCTCAGACTTCACCTCCGGGCAGCTTCCAGCCCTGTGGATCATTCTACCTCTTCCGACCCCATTGCCTTAGCCAGGCAGCCATCCCCGGCTCTCTTCTGTCAGAGCGCCTCTGCCCGCAATCACACCTCTCTCTCCACATCCAGTTACGCCTCTTCCTCTTGGCCAAGCTCCCGCTTCCCTCTCAGCCACTTCCTGTTTAGCTGTGGTGACACTTTTTATATAGATGCACTTCTCTGCATGCATTTTTAACCCCTCTGTCGTCCCCCTCTCTGCGTGCCTTGAGCGGGCAGACTCCCAGATTCAGCACCATCTCCTGGACAGACAGGGCCTCCAAGACAGCTGTGCTCCCCCTTGGGCAAGAGCTGCATTACCAAGCCAAGCTCTGCCCCTCTCGCTCCTTCTTTGACCCACCCTTCTCTTTTGTCTCTTCTGTTCATATCCACGATCCTAGACCCTGGGCCCTCCTTCTCTTCCCACATCTGCAGATCTTCCCACTGCCACCCAGGTGCTGCCTCGGCCCCTGTTCTGCTGAAATCCCACCTCCTCTTTTGCCTGGACTTGTACAATTCCCTCCCTTCCCAAATCCGAGCCGCCGGGAGATGCTGGCTTCTCCTCTGCAAGATGTGTGAGCTCACCGTCTGCATTCTCCAACAACTCCCTGGGCTCCCCATTAATTTCAGAACCCAGTTCAAAACTGCCCTCCTGGTGGGTAAAAAAAACCCCATCTGTCACATGTTTTCCTCCAATAAGTTATTCTGCCACTAGATGTCTCTCTGTGTTGTGCATAGTTGCAAACTGAGGGAGGGCCCCTGGTAAACAAGGGAGACAAAGAGAGGACCTGAGTTGAGTGAGCCCCTTGTGTCTGGGATTGTAGCTGTCTACTTTAATAAATGACTCCTGGTTAAGCTGGATTATGATTCTGTAGAGCAGGAATCTTCCGGGATCTGCTCTCTCTCATCAGTCTGCTCCCCTTTTGGCTCCCTCCACTCCCCTAACACTGGCCTTTCTGGCCCTTGTCACCATCACCCAGCTGTTGGCGTGAGTGGCTTCTTCTCCACAGATTCTGCCATGTGGCACAGCCGTCTTTTATCTGTGCATCAGCCCATAATCTCTTTGAAACATCATCTAATAGTGCACGTTTTTCTCCCTTCCCTGAAGCAGTTAACCTCCTGCTCCCTCTGGCATTGCGCTTTATGATTGAATGCTTTGATTTACTCACCATACAATGTTTGTGCGCCAGGTGTTTTCTGTACCTTTTACAGCATACCAGTTGGAGCCTTGCACTGTGCCGCTCTGCAAAAACTCTGTGGAATCCCATGTGTGTGACAGATAATAAATGCAACCAACATTTGATAGCCCTGGAGGATACTTGTCCTAGAACTATGAACTGGTCAGGTTTTGTTTGGTAGATTGTAATTAAAAATCATTTTTTCTTCGCTGAAAAGAAGTTTCTCTGTGATTCTTTTAAGCCGTCATCAGTATCACATAAAGAAAACAGGTATGGGCCTATTTAAAGACAAAAGGCCAGGTTCTCTTCTGAATATTGGCTCCTATGTACTGCTTAAGCTGCTAGAATCTGACTGCGATGGTCCAGCTGAAAACTCCCCTAGTTGGGGGAACACAGCTGACATAAAGCCATCATAGGCAGCTCTTACATTGTCCGCCCCTCTCCAGTGTAACTGGTGTGTTGGGGGCAAGAAGGGGCAACTAGAGTCCACCAGTCTTCACCTGGTGTATGATCCCGTGGGCTCCACTACTAGCTGGCACAAATTAGAGCAGCCACTAAGCTGCTGTAACTCACACAAAGGCCCAGGCCAATGCCAGTGCAGATTGGTCCATGAAATCAGAGAACTGTAACTGGCTCCTTGCCAGTATATCCCTCCCACGTCACACCGTCGGCAACAAGTGGCTCTCAGCATAGGAGAGACACTACTTTAACTGTTGAATTTCAACTGGGATCAAAGAGACTTTGGTGGTGAAGGAACAGGCGTAGGGGCCAGGAGATCTGGGTTCTGTTATAGGGTAAAGCTCTGTGCGTCAGTTTCCCCATTTATAAAATGCCTATTTTGAAGGCTTAAGTGGGACTGAAGTGGTGCCGAGGCTTTTTGCCGGCTTCCTGCACAAGGCTGAATTCGCCCTGACATTTGCAAAGTGCTTGGAGATCACAAGATGGAAAGTAGCTGTCCACTGAATGGAAAAGTACAAGGTATGGTTCTTCTAGCCTGCGAGGGCTGGGACAGAATGGGGATCAAGAACCCCCAGGCATATTAGAAAGTCGGCGCCTCTGGGCTGGAGGATGGGTCAGATGAGGAGTGAAGTTCTGAAGCAGCTTTCCAAGGGGAGCTGAGGGGGCAAAAAAACCGAACGTGTTTCAAGACTGAGTTTGATAAGTTTACGGAGAGGAGGGTATGATGGGACTGCCTACAATGGCGACTGCTAGCAGCAAATATCCTCAATGGCCGGTGATGGGACACTAGATGGGGCGGGATCTGAGTTACTACAGAGAATTCTTTCCAGGTGTCTGGCTGGTGGGTCTTGTGCACATGCTCAGGGTCTAACAGATCACCATATTTGGGGTCAGGAAGGAATTTTCCCCGTGTCAGTTTGCTAGACACCCTGGAGGGGGGTTTCCCTTCCTCTGCAGCATGGGGCATGGGCCATTTGCTGGTTTGAACTGGAGTAAATGGTGAACTCTCTGGAACTTGAAGTCTTTAAATCAAGCTTTGAGGTCGTCAGTAACTCAGCCAGAGGTTCTGGGCCAATTACAGGAGTGGGTGGGTGAGGTCCTGTGATGTGCAGGAGGTCAGACTAGCTGATCACGATGGTCCCTTGTGGTCTTAAAGTCTATGAGAAAGATGGCTTTAAAGGCCACGCTGCATCTGACATGCAATGGAAATGCAGATTGAAGGACCTGTCTGATCAGGGAAGAGAGACTTTCCCCTCCAGAGCAGAACTGGTCCAGAACCGGAGTTTCTGTTCTGCGGGATATCCTGACATCTTGAAAAAAAATTCATTCCAAACTGGAACGAAAAACCGAGATGTCCCACTAAATGGAATTTTTGAAAAAAATTAGTTTGGGATCATTTGAAAGGTTTCGTTTTGATACGGTCAAAAGGGCTGGATTTTGACCTTTAAAAATATTTCTATTTTTATAAACAAATTTCTGACCGAAAAGCCAAATATTCCATTCCAAAAATGCCAACAATGGAATGGTTTGATATTCCCCGAATGCTATGTTTCCATTTCCCCCCCTCGAAATGAAATGTGGCCAAAATCGACATGTTCCCGCAGAAAGTTTCGATTTCAACCAAGTGGCATTTTCCAGGAGAAAAACCTTCCCCTTGAAAATTGAGATTAGCTGGAGCCAAAGGAGTGTAACTAAAAACCCAGCAGAACTCCACGAGGGGGAGCTGATGTTACCAAATAGTGACTGGTTTGTAAAACAAAGCTTCTTAATACGGGCTGTTTGCAGACGGAATCCTACACTGACTCGTGGGGCATTCAGCAAGGCGTAGGCAGTAGGGGAACAGAGTAGCAGAAATGGCACAAGGAAAGGTTCCTGGAACATGCGTGAAGCCAGCAGAGATCTGCGTAGCCAGAAGAAGGCCAGCCAGGCTAGGAGAAGCATTTGATCCATTTGTGTGGCAGACCTGAGGCTGATGTTTGTTATGTTCACACAGGAGCGGTGGAAGCTCCCTTAAAGTTTGGGGGGATGGCATAGGCGTCCGAACCACGGCCCTGCCTTCCTGTGCCGCTCCTTCTCCCGCAGCCCCCACCTTCGCGCTGCCCCTTCTCCCAGAGCGCCTACCCTTGTGCCCTTTTAAAAGTGATGGGGCCATGGCTTCCTGCCCCCGTGCCCCCATTCCTGCATGTTCACATCATACACACGGACAGTTAGACAACCCCTCTCCCCAAAGTGCCTCTTCCTATAAGTACCTACATGGGAAACAAATATTTAATAATTGACTCTACAATCTAGCAGAGAAAGATCTAACACAAGCCAATGACTGGAAATTGAAGCTAAACCTATTCAAATTGTAAATAAGGTGCAAATTTTTTTTAACAGCGAGGGTAATTAACCATTGGAACAATTTACCACGGATTCCCCATCACCGACAATTTTTCAATCACGTTTGGATGTCTTTCTAAAGGGTCTGCTCCAGCAATTGTTTTGGGGAAGTTCTCTGGACTCTGTTATAGAGGAGATCAGGGTCCCTTCTGGCCTCGGAATCGATGAATCTATGAATTCCTGAAAGGTTGCAACTAGGGCTGTCGATTAATCGCAGTTAACTCAGCGATTAACTCAAAAAAATTTAATTGTGATTTAAAAACGTAATCGCGATTAATTGCAGTTTTAATCGCACTGTTAAACAATAGAATACCAATTGAAATGTATTAAATATTTTGGATGTTTTTCTATATTTTCAAATATATTGATTTCAATTACAACACAGAACACAGAGTATACAATGCTCACTTTATATTATTTTTATTACAAATATTTGCACTGTAAAAATGCAATACATTTGAAAATGTGGAAAACATCCAAAAATATTTATATAAATGGTATTTTATTCTTGTTTAACAGCGCGATTAATCGCGATTAATCTTTTTAATCACTGGACAGCCCGAGTTGCAATGCAACACTACTTTATTTCTTAGAATCCAGGAATCTAACACACTGCAACCAAATACAGAGAGAGACAAAGCAGGCTGCTCCCTAATGCAGCAAGGCACAACTCCCCCCACTTCGCTCCAGACTGCTGTTTTGCAGAGTCTTGAGGACCCAGATCGCATGCTTCCCTCGGAGAACCCTAGCCTACAAGCAAGACCAGGAAACCCTTTCCAATGTAAAGCGATTGCTTGTAATTTTAACACGGTTTTCAATACAGCACAATGGTGAACATGTGCCTGCCCCTTTGAAGATGCCACCTGACCACAGTGGTACCCCATGCTGCACTTGCGGGAGAGCCCGTGGCCTTGCATAGGCCTGCCGCAGGGGGCACAACTGGCTGAGTGGATCAGGAGAGGAGTTTACTAAAGGCCACGTGGCCAAATGGTCCATTTTCCCTGCTCTTTGGGGCCATTTGGTTATTGAAGCAGAGCGTGGTAGGATGGCCTGGTGGCTAAGGCACTGCACCAGGGCCTGGGAGCCAGGCAGCAGATTCCGCCGCTAAAACACGGGATTCCAGCAAAGTGCTCAACTCTGCTAAGTAGAACGGCAGAACTCACAGGGCCCAGCCTCCAGGCTGGAGCTCGGGCGGGTCTCCGATGGCTGCACGTTCGCACGTCTTTTAGGGAAAGGGATCTTTTACTGCGGCTAGTGGAAAAACCTCGTGGTCTGGCTGCACGGCCAGCTTTGCTGATCTACTCTGGGGGCTGGGGAGCTCTCCATGCAGCCACACAATATGGTGTTGTGTCAGTACATAGGCCTGTTTGCTTGCCCGAGATAGAAGTTTGGGTCTGACTCTTACATAGGGTTACCATACGTCCGGTTTTTCCTGGACATGTCCGGTTTTTCGGCAATCAAACCCCCGTCCAGGGGGAATTGCCAAAAAGCCGAACATGTCCGGGAAAATGCCGGCCGGGCACTTCCCCTCCCGCGGCGGCTCTGCTCCTCCCCTGACTCTTCGGCTCTGTTTAAGAGCCGGGCTGCCCGAGCGCTACCGGCTTCGGGCAGCCCCCGTGCCTCCGGACCCTGCGCCGCCGGAGCCCAGGAGGGGAAGTGCCCGGCCGGGGGCGCAGGGTCCAGAGGCATAGGGGCTGCCCGAAGCCCAAGTGCTACCAGCTTCACGGTTTGCCGGGCAGCCTCCAGACCCTGCGCCCCCAGCTGGGCGCTTCCCCTCCCGGGCTCCAGCTGCGCTGGGGAAGCGCCAGCCGGGGGCACAGGGTCTGGGGGCTGCCCGGTAAACCGTGAAGCCGGTAGCACTCGGGCAGCCCTTTTCGCGTGGCTGGGAGTGGGAGGGAGGAGGGGGCGGGGTTAGGGTGGGGTTGGGGCGGAGTTGGGGTGGGGCTGGGGGTGGGGAAATGGGTGGGGCCAGGGCCCCGTGGAGGGTCCTCTTTTTTTATTTGTTAAATATGGTAACCCTATTCTTACATCCCTACTAACACGTGTGAACGAAGAACAAAGACACCGTGTGTTGCTTCTGCCCAGCCAGATGGGTTTGTTAGTACAATGAGAAGAGCTAAGGGATTGAGGTAAAAGTGTCACAGGGTATGGTGGGGGTGTAATATATGAGCATACACTGAAAGGCGGCCTGGCTCTTTTCTTAAGCCATGGTCAAGCAACCAGTCAGGAGGGGCAACGGGAGGCGGGGGAAGGCGTAAGAAACACTAAGAGCCAAAGAAAAGCCTGGCCTTGGCCAATACATAACAACATTCCTTACCCCTCCCATGGGATACAAAAGACCCCAGGCTCATGACCCTCCAAAACAGAACATGACCATAAGTTGTAAGCGGTTGGACCAGGGGTGTGCACTACAGGTATATTTGGGCCTGCTAGGAAGGAGGAGGTGGGACTAGGGAACGGGGACATGGGTAAAGGCTCTGCAGTGTCAGAGCCATGGATATGGTTGCTTGAAACTAACCCCAATAAACATCACATTGCCTGCACTTCGGATTTCCAGTTTGCTTTCTGTCTGCGTGAAAAGAACCAGGGGAGGGGGGTGAAGGGAAAGCCCCTAACATGCTACTGCCCCTGTAAGAGCAGAGTGCTTGCAGGCGGTTGCTCCAGAGATCTGGTTCCAGGCCCTCAGCTTTCCAGCCAGGATGCCAGATTGCAACCACGTGGCTGTTCCAAAGTGGGGCATGGACCCTCTCCACTGCAACCACCAAGATGGATACTTGCCTGTTTCTTGCATCCAAGCCGCAGGCCAACATGGGGTTCTTGGGATCTGCTAACTGCCCCGGCCTGAGGATCAAAGACTCGTACCAGATACCTTCACACCTTTCACCAATCCTTTTACACATGAAGAGAGTCTCTCCTCTCCCAGCCATCTGGCAACCACAGTTCTCGCTCTTTAAAACTCACTTCTTTCCTCTAGCGTCCCGCCACTGAACTCCACCAACTCCAGCGGCGCCCTCTGTCAGCCAGTGCACGTAAGTTATATACCCTCTCACACACAGGAATACGTGTTATGGGTAGGGTACTAATATGGAATAGATTATATTGAACACGGGCATTGGGTAGCCATGCTAAATTGTAATTTGTTCACGCTTGCTCTCTTAGGCTAAGGTATAAATCCCTGAATACCAGCATTGCACAACTCAGCATTTGGCATAGGCAGATACGAAACCTGTCAAAGGCAAGACACATGGATGTTCTGCCCTGGTACAAGCTAGGGAGGGACTTTCACAGGCAACTGGTTTGGAATGTAGTATGCAAATCCGAGAGAAGGACTGGGAAACAAGCTAAAAAGCTGATGGATAAATATCAGTCGTAGGTGGCGGACAGAGCACTTTTAGTTCATCAACAGCTGATATAAATCTAGGGACCGGTAATTTTGGGGGCGTACTTTGAAGCTCCCCTGGGTAAGAGGAACTGCACACTGCAGACACAAGCTTCCCAGAAGGGTTGGTATGGCGTTCACGCTTTCTTTTCTGCGTTGTGCTACTTTGTCTTTAGACAACACGTTGACTGAATTTGGTTATTTGGTCTCTTGAACATTTTTCATATCAAATCACAAGCGTAGGCAAAACCAACCGGCTATGCTTTTAGCACTTCCTCCATTGCTGCGTCTGCACCTGGCCATTGTAGCGAACAAAAGCCAGTTAACAAGTAATGCAACAAGGCAAATTTAAAAAGGGGGGGGGGGGGGAAATCCCAGCACGTTTCGCTTGGCCCCCTGGGGGGGGATCCCTGCTCGCTATTCCCTCTGGTCCCCAATGGTCTGGTGCATTTATTGGTTGTGTTTCCTTTCTTAGCCAGAATGGGGCAGCGGTTTTGTTTTCTTATATCTATGAAACACCTAGAGGGGAAGGATGATCTTTTGATTACAGCACTGGGCGGGGACAGGGTTCAATTCCTGACTCTGCCACAGACTCCCTGGCTGACCTTGGGCAAGTCACTTAGGTCTAGATCAGTGGTCCCCAAATTTTTCAGGGTCACGCCCCTCTTACCCCTGTCTGCACTCCCTGTGGGGCTGGAGTGGGGATGTGGCTCCGGGGAGGGGGGATGGACAGGAGTAAAGGGGCCGAGGCTGGGGCCACAGCTGGGGGCAGGGGCGGGGCTGGGAGTGGAGTCCTGACTGGGGGCCGAGGCCGACAGCCGGAGCCCCGGGAGTGGAGCCATGGGTGCGGGGCTGGTAGCTGGGACCCTGGGAGCATAGACCCTGGGCGTGGGGCTGGCAGCTGGGACCAAGGCCAGGAGTGTAGCCTGTGGGGGTTGTGGGGGCTGGCCCGGGCCTTAGCTGTGCCCCCCGAACATTCCTCCACACTCCCCCGGGGGGAGCACCCCACAATATTTAGGCACCTGAGTCCCATTGAAATCAATGGCGGTGAAATACCTAAATATCTTTGAGGGTCTGGGCCTTAGCCTCTCTGGGCCTCATTTCCCCATCTATAAAATGAGGATTACAATACATCCTTGGTCTGTTGTACTGATTTCGTTTGTAAGCTTTTCAGGGTAGGGACTGTGGCTCATTACAATGTATTTGTACAGTACCTAGCACAATGATGCCTTGAGGCATTAGAGTTATATAAATGAGCATCACTTTGCACCCTCTGTGGTGAAATACAAAGGGACTTGTGTGACTGGAACGCTGTTGTGGTAAGAGCTAGGCCATTCTGGCAGTTGAGGGGACTCCCTCAATATTGACTCAGCCAGAGTGGGCGTATGGAATTGCTTCTGTTCCTGTTTTCGGTGCTATGACTTCAGCCTGGAGGAATTATTGTTTGTTAGCTAATGCAAATACAATAATCACAAGCAAATAGGTTGTGCTACCTTCACAACCTTGGGCCGGATCCTGGGCCCCGCTACAGTTGACTTGTGCTGCTTCGGGTGGTGCAAAGCAGCTGGAAAGCCAGTGGATCTGTCCCATGGAGGATTCCTTCTGGGCGTGGGGAGGGGGACTGTGGGTGACTCAGAGATGCCATAGTGACTTGTATGGCCCTTCCCTCCTGGTTTCCAGGTGATCCCAGGGAGAGAGGAGTGTGGCTGGGGAGGGCCTACGTGGCTATGTGGAACATCCCCTTAAGGCCATTGACAGTCAGGCATAATCTAGAGCAGCTCTGAGGCTGCTCTAACTCACAGGCGGATGAGCCCAGCCCCAGGGGAGCCGAGTGCGGTGAGTTGTGCAGTGGTAGCTGTGGAAAATGGCTTATTTGCAGCATGAGGGGACGCACAGCGGGCACTACGGGCAGCAGAGCGACGCAAAACAATTGACACAATGCTGATGAGCCGCCCCTCAGACCTGTTGGGATACCTCAGACTTGCCCGCAGGCCCCAGGAGACCAGGCCAGAGCGATGCTGCTCCCCTCGCCCTGGGATGATGATCCGTGTTCAGCTTCTGGGGTAGAACGATCCTGTCATTAGCCCTCCCTCTGCCGATAGACAGAACTTCCGATCAAGGTCCTTCCACCTGCTCTTGGGCCCCTGAACGTGTGTATGGGGCGGGGTGTTTGAATGAGACTGGCTTAGGGCCCAATCCTGAGTGGTGCTGAGCACTTACTAAGAGGTTCTGAGTCTCCTCGGCTGCCATGGAAATCACCAAAGGTCGCAGGCCTCATGCTAACTGCTGAAGCTAATGTCTGACAGGATACAGGCCTGTAGGTTCCTTGGATTACTGCTGAATATAATGAAGGCAAGGTAGTCCTACAGGCTACACAGAAGCTCTCCCCAGGCTGTATAGAATTGGTCCCACTTTGGGAAAGGAGCTACTTGTGTAACAAATCACAGCTCTGTATGGTATCTATAGACACCAGGGGGCTTGAACCTGGGACCTTCTGCATTCAAACTACAAGCCCCTTCAACTGTGTTAAATAGCAGGTGGTTATTGTCACCAGGGAGCCAAACACCACGGGGACACATGACAGGACATACTAAGCCAAGTTATTATACTTAGTGTACTGATCCACACCCTTTGCCCTTATTATAGACAATGGCCTTCTATCTATTTCGGGGGGGGGGGAAACTTTTTGGCCCGAGGGCCACATCGGGGTTCCGAAACTGTATGGAGGGCCGGGTAGGGAAGGCTGTGCCTCCCCAAACAGCCTGGTTCCCGCCCCCTATCCGCCCCCTCCCACTTCCCACCCGCCTCAGAACCCCCGACCCATCCAACTCCCCCCGCTCCTTTTCCCCTGACCGCCCCCTCCTGGGACTCCCCGCCCCTAACTGCCCCCCAGGACCCTCTGCCCTATCCAACCCCCACCTGCTCCCTGTCCCCTGACTGCCCCGACCCCTATCCACACCCCCGCCCTCTGACAGGCCCCCCAGGATTCCCACGCCTATCCAACCCCCCCATTCCCTGTCTCCTGACCGGACCCCTCTGAACCTCTGCCCCATCCAACCACCCTCTGCTCCCTGTCCACTGACTGCCCCCCCCCCCCCCGACCCTTCTGCCCCTTATCCAACCCCGACACTCCCCACCCCCTTACCATGCCGCTCAGAGCACCAGGACTGGCAGCCAGCCACGCCGCCGCGCAGTCTAAAGCACCAGGGCAGGCCGGCAGCTCTCGCAGCCCTGCTGTCCTGAGCACTGGTGGCACGGCAAGCTGAGGCTGCAGGGGAGTGGGGGGGACAGCAAGGGGAGGAGCCAGGGTCTAGCCTCCTCGGCCAGGAGCTCAAGGGACGGGCAAGATGGTCCTGTGGGCCGGATGTGACCCATGGGCTGTAGTTTGCCCACCTCTCATCTGTTTATTGGCTGGCTAATTCCTCAGTCCCCCATAGCATCTCTATTGCTTTGGAACATATTCAGTTATCTATGATTTCAGTTCCTCTGAAAACTCTTCAAGATACTGTTCTCTGCCCATTGTTTCCAAGAATCTGCTAAACCAACTGTTTCCTTATGGTAATAATTTTGTGTCTGGACAGCGTCAGTGTGGTTTGTCAGGGCCCTTCCCTTCCTGCCCAAGTTTTTGCCCAAACTTGCCATGCTCAGCTCAAATCCCGGTAACAAAAGAGGTGTGAGCCTGTGGTAACTCATAGCGACATGGCATGATGGCTTTCTGTAGTCAAAGGTTTCAGGCCCCAGGGAGGGTACAATGGGGAAACACTGAGATGGCTGATGTTGTCCCTGACCTGCCAGATGTCACCCTTTGGAAAGGGCTTCCCAGCCTGATGACAGCGTAATCACATATAGAAATACTCTGAAGGCACCTACCACCCATCAGAATTAGGTCCAGCTGAAACTCAGGAACAGCCACGGTCTACAAATTAATCCATCGGGGCTTCAGGGAAATGGAACGAAGTGGCTGGGGTAGCAGTGCAGGGTCATTACACTAGAGGGCCCTGCGGTTGCTCAGAAAGGGAAGAAATGCAAAGGAGCGGCCAGGGCCATGTACGTTGAACGGTTGGTTTCCTATGTGAAGAATCCTGCCCAGGTGGAAACAGCAGCCATTTTGTCTCCAGAGTTGCTGCCGCCTGTTCCAGAGGTGACGCACACCGTGCTCTCTCCTGGAGAAGCCCTTCCTGTTGTGATTTCCTCCCTCTTAAACGCATCTCAGACTGAAGTCAGATGGATTTTGCTCTGTGTGAAGAAACACAACAGCCAGCTGACACTGTGCTGGGTGGCTTGTTTACCACAATGGAAAAGAGAGGACATTCCTTTGGGTCTAGTTTGGAAGGAGGAGGAGAACTTTGTGGGCTGCTCTCTCCATCAGAGAGAGAAATTCCCCATCCATCCCCGGAACGCCCTGCCTCCCCGGTGACAATAGGGAACTTAAAAAAAACCCTTCTAGAAATACGTTTTTAGGGCTCCATCTACATTACAAATGCAAATGCAGTTGTCTCCAACATGACTTAAACATTTCATTCCTGTACAGCGTGACCAGATGTCCCAATTTTATAAGGACAGTCCCAATATTCAGGGCTTTTTCTTATATGGGCCTCTATTACCCCCACACTTCTGTCCCGATTTTTCATACTTGCTGTCTGGTCATCCTAGTCCTGTAGCAGGTCAGCCAGGGTCAAACCAGGGCCCTGTCGCATGCTAACATCCTGCATGTATCTGAGGTCAGATCTAGGTAAACTGTTCACAACTCCTCCTTCATTGGGTGAGTTCAGAGTTGTTTGCACACAGACTGTGTGTTTGTTTTTACTCATTCTTCTGCTGTTCGCAGTGGCTCAGTGAATCTCTGTGGGGGATTTCAGCCCATGGGCCACGCCGTCCCACACTGTCCGCCTCTACTATTCAAACTCGGCGCTTGTGTTGAGTGATTGGTCACCTAAAATCACATTGTATTATTTCTGGCCCCTGATTGGACAGCCGTCTAGCTCGCAACCGACTCTCAAGATAACCACATGCTATGTGGATTCATCTGCACGAATATTCGCAACAACTTCACTTTCCGCGAACATTCTTGAGAAATAAATTGTATGAATAGTCACAGAAAGTGAATGAAAGGGCTGTAAATCCATCAGCGCAGACCTGAGGGGGAATTTTCTACAGGATATTTGGGAATATAAGACTCAGGCCCTGGTGTATAAGGAGGGCTTTTGGATGTGCGACCACTGGGAGGCATTCACAGACAGAGGACTGTTCTCATGGGATGGACCCCATCTGAGTGGGGAGCGAAAGAGACTTCTTGGATACACGTTGGTACAATCAATTAAAAGAACTTTAAACTAGGAATTCGGGGGAGATGGCTGGGAGATGCTCATGCAATTTCCATGCTTGATTCTAATATTGAGAGGGAGGAAAACCAAGGAAAAGAGGCTACAGCAATGGAGAAAGGAACAACAGAGAGTAGAAGAATGGACAATGGGAGGAAAGATAGCGTCAATACCAATGACACTAACCCTCAGGTAGGTGATACAGGCAGTAAATCTGGTGAGAAATTGCAGCAAGGCCAAGCAGAAACAACTAAAATGTCGGCACATCAGTGCAAGGAGCCTGGGTAACAAACTGGAGGAACTGGAAGTACTGGTGGGGGCGGTGAAACCAGATATTATTGGGATAATGGAAACATGATGGAATAGTAGTCATGACTGGAGTACAAGGATTGAAGGGTATGTGGTGTTCAGAAAAGACAGAAGGAAAGCTAAAAGGCGGCAAAGTAGCATGGTACATTAATGACGAGGTCAATTAAAGAAATTAGAAGGGATGGAATGGATAAAATGGAGTCTGTCTGGGGCGAAATCACTTTGGGGAAGAATGGTAACAGCAGCTCCACTGGGATAGTGCTTGGGGTTTGCTACAGACCACCAAGAGCCGATCTGGCTATTTTTAATTAAATAAATACTGCTGGGAATTGTGTGCTTATGGGAGACCTTAATTTCCCAGCTATAGACTGGAAGACAAGTGCTACTAATAATGGTAGGGCCCAGATATCCCTGGATGTGATCGCTGACAGATTTCTTCACTAAATAGTCACTGAATCAACAAGAGGCGATACCATTTTAGATTTAGTATTGGTAAGTAGCGCAGACCTCATAGAAGAACTGGCTGTAGAGATCACCCTTGGTTCAAGTGATCATGAACTAATTCAGTTTAAAATAAATGGAAGGATAATCAAAAACAGGTCACAAACTAGGGTCCTTGATTTCAAAAGGGTGTACTTAAAAAATTAGCTAGGGGAAGTTGACTGAACTGAGGAAGTCAAGGATCTGAAAGTGGAGGAGACTTGGAATTACTTTAAGTCAAAATTACAGAAATGAACTGGACCCCAGAGTCCAAGCAAAGGGAAATACTCACAGAGAAGCATTGCAGACCAAGCGGGATGAACAAGCAGCTCAAACAGGCTATTAAGAGAAAGCAAAAAGCCTACAAGGAATGGGAGAAGCGATGGATCCGCAGAAAAAGCTCCCTCTTGGATGTCAGAAAGTGTAGGGAAAAAGTGAGAACTGCCAGAAGCCAAGCAGAGCTGGACCTTGCAAAAGAAATTAATAGTAGAAGGTTCTTTGGCCACATAAATAAAAGAAAACAGGGAAAGAAGAAGTGGGACCACTAAATACTGAGGACAAGGGTGGAGCTGAAATATAATCTAGGTGTGGCCCAACACCTAAATGAATACTTTGCCTCAGTTTTTAATAAGGCTAATGAGGAGACTGGGGCTGTGGCAGGGTGTTCTGTTCAGGTCCGAGTCCTCCGAGGTTGTTGGGTTGAAGCCTCTCTTTCAAAGATGTAATTACAGTATGACTTTGAAACGCTTCCGCTGCCCTCTGCGAGCCCTTCTTCCCTGACTTAACTGAGAGAAGAGAACTTGCTTTGGGAGGCAAGTGTCAGGCTTATGTATACCATGGCCAGCCCAGCGGAGTTGGTGTTTCATGACCTGCGCTCCCGTACTGCTGATGTTGGCTGCAGAGAGAACGCTGATAGTGTGTCTGTCTTCCCAGCTGATCCTGAGAATCTTCCCGAGGCAGCGCTGCTGGAACCATTCCAGGTGCTTGAGATGTCTGTGGGTTACCCAGGGCTCACACCCATAGAGAAGGGTGGGGATGACAACTGCCTTGTAAACCAAGATCTGGCGGCCTGTTTGCAGATCCCTATCATTGCAGACTCATTTGAGTAGTCTTCCAAACAACGTGCTGGCACAGCAGATCCTATAATCAATTTCTGTGTCAGTGCTGGCTGTTTGGGAGAGGTGGCTGCCAAGGTAGGGAAAATGGTCCACATTCTCCAGGGGTTCTCCACTGATGGTGATTTGTGGAGTACGTTTGTGCAGGTGAGGGCTGGTAGAGTACCTTGGTTTTCCCGATGTTGAGAGAGAGACCCAGGCTGTGATAGGCATCTGCAGAAAGATTGAGGGTATTTTGCAGGTTGGCCTCTGTGTGTGCAAGAATGATGCAGTCATCTGCATGCTGAAGGTTGGTGATGCCAATTCTTGTGATCTTAGATTTTGTTTGGAAACGTCAGAGATTGAGGAGTTGACCATCCATACGATACTCAATCCCAATTCCATCAGGAAGGCAGTCACGGATGAGAATCAGAATCACGGACAGGTAAATGGAGAAGAGTGTTGGAGCAATGACACTGTTCTGCTTGACACTGGTGCGAATGATGAGTGGTTTGGTCTCTGAGCTGTTGCACAGAATGGTGGCAGTCATCTCTTCATGGAATAGTCTGATGATGGAAATGAATTTCTGTGGATAGCCAAACCTCATGGCACCTTCCATAGAACATCACGATCGATAGTGAAAGCCCTTGATTAGGTCATGAATGCCATGAACATTTCCTGGTGTTGCTCTCTGCACTTCTCCTGAAATTGTCGTGCCACAAACATCATGTCAGTTGTGCCTCAGGCCGGCCTGAACCCACACTGTGATTCGGGGAGAAGTTCTTCGGCAAGGGGGAAAGGGCAGTTTAGTAGGATTCGAGCAAGGATCTTCCCTGCGATGGAGAGATTATTAGTCAGGTGGAATTTCTTCACAGATCCAGATTTTGTCGAGGAGTTGGTAAAGTCAACTCAGGGAGGGATAACTCAGTGGTTTGAGCATTGGCCTGCTAAACCCAGGGTTGTGAGTTCAATCCTTGAGGGGGTCACTTAGGGATCTGGGGCAAAAATCAGTACTTGGTCCTGCTAGTGAAGGCAGGGGGCTGGACTCGATGACCTTTTAAGGTCCCTTCCAGTTCTAGAAGATAGGATATCTCCATTATTTTAAAAAAAAAAAAAAAAAAAAAGTTTGTGCTGGAGCATTGTTCCACCAGCTTTACAAACCTCAGTTGGGATGCCGTCTGGGCCTGGTGTCTTGTAATTTTTTTTTTCTGGCTGATGGCATGCCGGACTGCCTCAGAAAATGGGGGATCAGCACGGTGTTCTATTGCTGAGCATTGTGGAGTAGAGTCGGTGTTTTCAGAGACTGTGGATTCGCGGTTTAGTAGGATCTCAAAGTGTTCTTTCTAGTATTGTTTAATGGCTGCATTGTCCTTGAGGAGGGTGGAGGGAATAGTATGGTGAGGTTGTCCACAATGGCATATCCACATCTGCTATTAGCAAATATCCCCAACGGCCAGTGACGGGACACTAGATGGGGAGGGCTCTGAGTTACTACAGATAATTATTTCCCAGGTGTCTGGCTGGTGGATCTCACCCACATGCTCAGGGTCTAACTGATCGCCATATTTGAGGTCAGAAAGGAATTTTTCCCTACGTTAGGTTGGCAGAGACCCTGGGTTTTTTGGCTTCTTCTGCAGCATGGGGCATGGGTCACTTGCTGGTTTGAATTGGAGTAAATGGTGAATTTTCTAAAAAGCGAGAAAGAGTCCAGTGGCACCTCATAGACTAATAGACGTGTTGGAGCATAAGCTTTCGTGGGTGAATACCCACTTCATCAGATGCATGTAGTGGAAATTTCCAGAGGCAGGTTTAAATATGCAGGCAAGAATCGGTCTAGAGATAATGAGGTTAGTTCAATCAGGGAGGATGAGGCCCTCTTCTAGCAGTTGAGGTGTGAACACCAAGGGAGGAGATTGTAGTTGGCTAGCCATTCACAGTCTTTGTTTAATCCTGAGCTGATGGTGTCAAATTTGCAAATGAACTGAAGCCAGCAGTTTCTCTTTGAAGTCTGGTCCTGAAGTTTTTTTGCAGCAGGATGGCTACCTTTAAATCTGCTATTGTGTGTCCAGGGAGATTGAAGTGTTCTCCTACAGGTTTTTGTATATTGCCATTCCTAATATCTGACTTGTGTCCATTTATCCTTTTACGTAGGGATTGTCCAGTTTGGCCAATGTACATAGCAGAGGGGCATTGCTGGCACATGACGGCATATATTACATTGGAGGACGTGCAGGTGAATGATCTGGTGATGTTGTGGCTGGTCTGGTTAGGTTCTGTGATGGTGTTGCTGGTGTAGATATGTGGGCAGAGTTGGCCTCGAGGTTTGTTGCATGGATTGGTTCCTGAGTTAGAGTTACTATGGTGTGGTGTGTGGTTGCTGGTGAATTCTCTGTAACTTAAAGTCTTTAAATCAAGAGTTGAGGATGTCAGTAACTCAGCCAGAGGTGAGGGGTCTATTACAGGAGTGGGTGGGTGAGGTTCTGTGACCTGCGATGTGCAGGAGGTCAGACTAGATGATCATGATGGTCCCTTCTGGCCTTAAAGTCCGCTCAGTGCCAAGTCCCATTATGCTTTCTGAGATCCTCCTTCATTCATTAACTGTGCCGACTGTGGGAAATTCACTGCCTAGGAACACCCATCAGAAATTATTCAGTAGGGCTGGGATGGTTTCAACCTAGAAGTTACTGGACTGCCCACCTCTTCCACACCTTATGGGCTTGTGCATCGAAGCACAACAAAGTCCTACGCAACCAGACCAAACTAACACCCATGTCTTGTGCGGAGGTTTGTTCCACACCTCAGGATTGAGATTTCATTACCCTTCCTCTCCTCCCGAGGGCTTTGTTCATGCTATTGCTCTGATCTTGGGATGTCTATTGCTGTACGTGTGACAGGTTTCTGGATGCAAACAGGGCAGGTCCCAGGTTCCACCAGGACACATCCAGCTCCCTCCCCATTTGCAACCAGGTTCTGACTTGTTATTCCAACATGAGTCATGGGTGGGGTGGGGGAGGCATGAATAGTCATAGAGGGCATATGGCCAGGTGTGAGTTTCACCCACTCTCATCTAGGGACAAGGCCGTAATTATTACAGCCCATGCTCATAAAAATCAGCCACAGAGACTACAAAGATGGAAACTGAACAGCTTAGCTAGATGAACTATCACAACTTCTCTACCGTAAAGGTGGAAGCCAGCTTCTCATTATAAAGCCAACTGTCCCTCCTGAAAATTCACCTACCATGTCTCATCCCATAGCACAGGTTTCAGCTGTGCTGCCAACCTCAAGTATTCAAAAACATCATGAGTCAGGCACCCTAACAAATCTTGAGACTGGCTTAAAAATCATGAGATTGTACAAATAATAAATGCTGGGATGTTTTCATTTGGCCTCTGTTTTTTGAGATGTTAGGGAATCACCATTTCAAGCTTTTCTCCATAACCATGGGGGTGAGAAACTTACTTTTTTTCCAGATCAAAGCTGAGATTGTCCCACAATCACATGCCTCCAGGAGTTGGGGCTTGAAGAAAAGTACCAACCATTGCAAAACTCATGATAAACTTGTGTTGGTTACATTGAATGTTTCTGGGAAGGGGGGGCAGGACCTCTTTTGGCAAAGCTAAAATTTTGATTTTAGCGAGCCTTTATGCTGGTATTATTCATATGTGGACAAACTGGAGAAATGGTCTGAAGAAAATAAGATGAAATTCAATACGGACAAATGCAAAGTACTCCACTTGGGAAGGAACAATTAGTTGCACACATACAAAATGGGAAATGACTGCCTAGGAAGGAGTACTGTAGAAAGGGATCTGGGGGTCATAGTGGATCACAAGCTAAATATGTGGCAGCAGTGTAACGCTGTTTCAAAAAAATCGAACATCATTCTGGGATGTATTGGCAGGAGCATTGTACGCAAGACACAAGAAGTAATTCTTCCGCTCTACTCTGCGCTGATTAGGCTAAAGGAGGTTGTGGAATCCCCGTCATTGGAGGTTTTTAAGAACAGGTTGGACAAACACCTGTCCAAGGCTGGTCTAGGTTTACTTGGTCCTGCCTCAGCACCACAGGCTGAACTAGATGTCCTCCCGAGGTTCTTTGCAATCCTGCATTTCCATGATTCTAAGATTCAAAGGGACAGATTCGCTGGGATGCAAATGAACCTTAAACCTGACCTAACTGGGTTCACCCGAATAGTGCAAAACAGCTGCAGAATCCTGGTGAATGGGACCCCGAAACCTTGCCTTGTGAGTGACGTGTGTGCGAAACACCACTGTATTCTACAGCCTCTTTGCACTCCTGTTGCACAGGGGTAAGCAACAACACAAGGTGACAAGCAGAGGGGAATTAGGCCTCTGATCTGATTGTTTTTGCCAACTTTGCCTGTTGGGCTAGTTTGATTGATTTTTTCCTTTGCCTTGTTCTTTCTTAACTCCTGCCCATTCTCTTTCCGACCACTATTGGTTAGCAACCCTGGCTGATTTTTAATCATTTCCCTGATTTATGTTTAGACATTTGAATCTTTTCTCGCCTTTCTATTACATTTGTAAGATCTGTTCTCATCATTCTATTTGCAATCTCCCATTTCCTGGTTTTAAAGCCTCTATTTAGTTAGATTTTGTTCCATTTTTTTTTTTTTTTTTAATTTTGCAACACCTTTGACGCCTACAACTGCGTGGAGCTTAAAGAAAATAAAATTCTTTGCTTCCCCTCCTCTGTGTTTTATTTTCCTTTGGCTGTGCTCTGTGTTTTGTCAGTTTGATTTCATCGCTAATGGTAAATTTCATTTCTCAGATTAGCTGGCAAGAGAATCAGTTTCAGTTCTGTACTGAAGTTAAAGTTTTGTTTCCTGGACTTGGCTGCAGTGGGGAGTTGGTTTCACTTTCCAGTCTTCGGGGCAAGGCGGCTCTGTTATTGTGTGTCAGTAAAGCTTCTGGACAATGGGGCTTTGATCTGATTAGGGCATCTCTGCAATCCAGACAAATAACAGCCAAGGTCCAGGGCTTTCTCACACATTCCTCCGGCAGCTCCCATGCCCTGCCTGTGGTTGTTTGTGCCCTGCAGCCAGGGCCCTGTTTGCACGGCTAGTTCTCATTTTGACAGTACCACCCTTCTGCAGAGTAATTCTGAAGGCTGATCACTGCATTCATTGTGGAGGGGAGCCTGTTTGTCTCTTAAAATCCTGAATGGGATTTTAGCGGGAATGGGAACTTAGCTCACACTCTCTTTGTTTGTTACGGATCAGGACAACTAAACTGATCAGACAGGGGATGTGAGTTATCCCCAGGGTTTTGATTCACCCGGAGCACAAACAGTGGCAGATTTCAGGCCCTTGTCAGGGAGAAGGGAAGTCTCTGGTGTTATGTGCAGACATACCCGTAGAGAAGTTAGATTAAAAATCACAAAATCCCCTTGCTGGACTGTTTCAGTGCAAGACACCTTTATTTCTCATAATCCAAAGCCCTAACACACAAAAACCGAAGACTAACAAACAGAGAAAGATGATGCAGGCTGCTCCATAAGATAGTGAGGCACTAATCTGGCCCCTTGCAAGCTGGTTGTTAGACTCTATGCTTCCCTGCAGAGCCCCCAAGCATGAGCAGGAAACCTCTTACTCTTAAAGTGGTAGCTTCTCATTTTAACACAGTTTTCAATACACCACAACTGGGAGCTAGGAAAAGCGGGGGAGCCGGGCTCGGGAAGGAATATGTGTGGGT
Organism: Trachemys scripta elegans; assembly: GCF_013100865.1. NCBI lineage: Eukaryota > Metazoa > Chordata > Testudines > Emydidae > Trachemys > Trachemys scripta. The sequence continues at coordinate 277,895,822 of NC_048299.1, read as the reverse complement.
GAGGGGGTCAGTGCTGAGAGCAGGTGAACGGTGTCTGGGGACGGAGTGATGGAAGGAAACAGGTGGGAGATCTCTGGGCGTGGGCCGAGGGTGGAGGCAGGCAGTAGGAAGGAGGCTGGGAGGAGTGAGGCAGGAAGGAAGCCAGGGTGATGGGCAGAGCGGGAGGGGAGAGAACTGTGGCAGGGCATGGTGATGCAAGTGAAATGGTGGGGCCCAAAGCCCTCCCTTGGCCCTTATTTCTAGAATGAGGTAGGGAAAAGGAACAGCAGCAACAGACCCTCCCTCTCTGACCCCTACAAACAGCCACGGAGGGGACCAGGGGATCAACAGGGAGGGCACCTCTTTCCTCCAGAGCATGGCAGGAGCTAAAGGGACATGGAAGGCAGCCTGCAGGCCCTAGGAAGGGAAATGGGGGGCAGCGGGGAAGAGCCCTCTATGGGGCAGGAGGAAGGAGGCTAGGCTGACCAGATAGCAAGTGTCAAAAATCGGGACAGGAGGTGGGAGGTAATAGGTGCCTATGTGAGAAAAAGACACCAAAATCAGGACTGTCCCTATAAAATCAGAACAGCTGGTCACCCTAAAGGAGGCGGGGGGGGGGGGGGGCTGTGCGCTGGCTTCCCTAGGGACTGACAGAAGCAGTGGCTGGGAATAGGAGATCCTCTCATGGGCACATCCCAAATGCAATTCAGCTCCCTTCCTGCAACAATTAGAGGCTAGGTTACATGAAATCCACATGGGTCAGCGGAGCTGCCGGGCTTCCACCCACTCTTTAAGTGCTGGGTGGTTCCTTTCCTCTCCTTGAATGGCAGGATTTGCCTCCCTTGGTGCTGATTGTCCCCGCTGCCCCTCCACTCTCATCTTCTCAGGTCCCTGCGCCGTTTGGTTCCCGCCTCTTGTACAGTTCCTCCCCCACCAGTCTGGGCTTCAGCAGCAAATCTGATCACATTTGAATTCATGCCCATGAAACACCTGTCCAAGCCAGAGGCGAAGCAGCTACTCGGGGAGCCGAGGGCAGCTTGGATGGGCATGAAAGGCTGGAAAACCCTCCGAGAGTCCACACTGGGCCCCAGCCGACCACAAGCACCAGTCTTTGGAGCATGATAGATGCTTCTCCCTTGAGACAGAAGCAGGTCTGGGGAGCACAAGCAGCCTCACTGCCCAGTCCCACAGGTTCACACTCACCAACCAAAAGTAGGATTATAATTTTTCAGCGTATGTTTAATTTAAACCACTTTCAATCAGGAACTATTTTTCTTGGTGTAATATGAATATAAGAATGGCCATACTGGGTCAGACCAAAGGTCCATCTAGCCCAGTGTCCTGTCTTCCGACAGTGGCCAATGCCAGGTGCCCCAGAGGGAATGAACAGAACAGGGAATCATCAAGTGATCCATCCCCTGTCGCCCATTCCCAGCTCCTGGCAAACAGAGGCTAGGGACACCATCCCTGCCCATCCTGGCTAATAGCCATTGATGGACCTATCCTCCATGAACTTATCTAGTTGTTTTTTGAACTCTATTATAGTCTTGGCCTTCACAACATCCTCTGGCAAGGAATTCCACAGGTTGACTGTGCATTGTGTGAAGACTGTGCATTTCTGTTTGTTTTAAACCTGCTGCCTATTAATTTCATTTATAAGTTCTTGTGGTATGAGAAGGAGTACATACCAGAAGGAGAAGGAGTATGTTGAACAGCACTGATATGATCTCTTCTGATCAGCAGTAAGACACCCAGTAAAGAACGCCTTTCTTCTGATTCTACCCACACCTCTAATAATATTGACATGGGGCTGTTTTGTAATCCCAGCATGACAAGACAGGACATGGCATGACATGTCAACTCATTGCCTTCTGCCTCGTGCTTGATATCACGCTGAAGCCCTGGAAGGTTTTCAGACCGACACACCCTTGTGAGGTTTGGTTGTTTAATTGTTGCCTCTGTTTGCTTCAAGTTTCATCGCTTGACCCGATGGAAAAGCAGAGACGCTCATGCTTGAGTCACACAGGGCTCCGAATTAGCAAGATTTATGTGCCTAAGAAGAGTGGGTGCTGGAAAAATAACATTGCCTGTGAATGACATCTGACTGGGGACACCACAGAGCATGCAAAACCACATTCTTCTTGGTGCTTGCTTCAGGGAAAAAATTGACCCGTGAAATCCTTAACAAACATCACATCCACCACAATCTCTCCACTGCTGAGAGGCCAGCTGTATAGTCCCGGAAATCTGGGGCCTTGGCTACACTGGCGCTGTACAGTGCGGCAACTTGCCGTGCTCAGGGGTGTGAAAACGCCCCCCACCCCCCTGAGCGCAGTGAGTGCAGCGCTGTAAAGCACCAGTGTAATCAGCGCCTGCATCGCTGCACGCTCGCTCACAGCGCTGCAAGCTATTCCCCTCGGAGAGGTGGAGTACTTGCAGCGCTCTCGCAGCGCTGGCGGCGCGACTACACTTGCGCTTCACAGCGCTGCCGCGGCCTAAACATCAGATAGCAATCAAATCAGCAGACAAAGGGAGCACCATCGTAATCCTCAATTGTGATGACTACGTTAATGAGGCCAGCCAACAACTCTCCAACACCACCTACTATAAAGAACTCAGAGATGACTCCACACCACTATTTACCCAGGAAAAGAAGTTGGTCCCATAAAAGATATTACCTCAGCCACCTTATCTCTTTAATCCCCTCTAAGTGACAAGAATATTTTCCAAGTGAGCTAATGGCTCTATGTGGAAAATCATCAGAAACATGGATATTCGGTGGGAGAGAGAAATAGGTGATGATGGAGAACAGCAACTTAGATGGTCATTTGCAAAGGAATAGGGCATGAAAATTTGCCAGAGCATTTTTGGGCTGTATGTGCATTGGCATCTGGTGAAACTACTGTTGGGATCATGATTCCATTTCAGAAAGATAGAGCAGAAACAGAAGGGTGAAGGGACAGGGGGAAAAAATTATTAGCAGTGTGTGATGACTGAGGAACTGCTCCTCAGCTGGCGTAAACTGGTGTAGCTCCATTGACCTTACTGGAGTTATGACAATTTACCCCTATTGAGGATCTGGCCCTTGGGCGTTGCTGTTCATTGAGAAGAGGTGATATGATAGTGCTATACAAAAGAATAAAAAAGACATAGAAGGTCAGTCGAGAACCTCTATTTACCGTCTGGCATAATTGGAGCTGGTGAATATTTTGCCAATAAAAATGTGTTTTGTCTAAATCTGGTACTTTTTTTGCAAACACGTTTCATTTTTTTGACATTTGCAAACAAAAATGTTTCCGGTCACTGTTCTCCAGAAGTGATTTCTTTTGATTTCAAATTGTTGGCATTCAGTTTTGACTGGCCAGTTTAGTCACAAGGCAGGATTATCTTTTTTTAATCAAAACAATTTAGTCTTCAAAAGTTGAACTAGAACCACGTAGGGATTGAAAATGTCGGCTTGGGAAAGCAAGGTTTTTCATTAAAAACAAAAGTCAGCTGAAAAGTCAGAAAATGCAACAATCAGACTGTTAGATACCCAATGGGAAAATGCATGCTTTCAAATTGTCCCCCTTTCTTTAAAAAAAAAATATCTGGATAAATTTTTTTTAATCTGCATTAAAAAAAAAGAATTGTATTTTCAACTTAATTCCTTCACTCCTTGCATTTCCCTCAATGGCTGTGAGGCTGCTGACACAAGAATGTTTTGAAGAAAATATAAAAAAAGAATGAAACCCTAAAACCCCCACATAATTAAATACAAATTCTCATGGGCATTCCCTAGTCTGAGATCCAACCCTTTCATGTTGTAGGACAAAAGCCAAACACTGACTGAAGGGATCAGGCAGAAACTTCCCATCCGGGGAGGTTACTTTTGTCTGCTACGGGTTGATTTGCACCACCCTCTGAAGCAATTAGCAGCGACCACTGTTGGACACAGGAGGATGTTGGATACGCCACTGGGCCGAGCCAGTCTGGCAGTTCTCATGCTCCTTTGTAAAACAGGAACATCAGGGAGTGGAAATTCCAGTTGGATTCTTAGCATTACCAAACTCCCTCCCACACACCCATACCCATCAGCCTGGGGTTGTGCTCCATGTGACACCCCGAACCCTAAAATTACCATCGTCATAGTAACCTAAAACAAACACCGCAGAGCTATAAAAACTGCCCCGGAGCTGGCGGAGCAGCTGCCCTTGTGCGAAGACTGTAGCGAAGATGAAGGCTTTTCTTTTCACCCTGCTGGCTGCCGTCCTGTGCGTGGAGCAAGGTGAGCTAATAATTCCTCTATGCTAGAGAAAGAACATGCAGATGAGAGAGAACCCCGTTTAGACATGGCAGGGACACAGGGAGATTTGACAGAAGCGGTGGCAAAGATTCTACAGTTAATGCACTGACACTGCCTTATCTCTTGGGTGGGATCCCTCCTATCTCCCAAGGTGCTCCGTCCATCCCCCCTTGCAGGACTGAGCCATTACACAGGAACAGCCAATTTAATAAACGAAAAAATAAATGCATGCAATGATTAAGCAGATTTATTCCAGCAGCTGAAGATGAGAATTTTACACAATCAACTGTAAGTTCTAGCTGCATGGCTAAAGGTTGGATGCTTTCAAGGGGATGGTCGTTCTGCACCAGCTGTTCTGATCTCATCTGCTTTTAAAAGCTAAAGCCCTGACCCTGCAAACAAGTGCACATGTGAGACGCTGTATGCGTGTGAGTCAACCCATTGCAATCATCAGGACTGTTTACACACTGAGGTTACTCAACGTAGTAGATTTGCAGAATGGGAACCAAGGCAGGGCTGAATCCGCTCAATGCCTGGATAGGAGACCTCAGGGGGAAAGGGGGCCTCTGGGACATGTATATATGCTATAGCCCGTCTGGAGCAACCTGTGAAGAAGATGCTTTGGCGGCTGCTAACCCAAGAGTGTTGCAATTTAAAGGGACGGCATCAACGAAAATGGTCTGACCTGTTTCTACAGCTGTTATCGGTGACCCCTGGGGTTACTGTAGCTGCAATTAGAGGAAAAAAAAAAACCTTTGTCCCTATTTTTTGCAGTTTGTTTACTTTGTACCTTTGACAGCACTTTATGTAGAGCCAGATCCACTCTTTCACTACTGGGGTCAGCCAGTTTTCCCTGTTCTATTGTGAGTCTTTCACATGACGGGGAGAGAAAATGTTAAAAGATCGCAAAATGTCATTATAAACCCACAGATTTTGATAGCTGGATTCAGGTACAGGGATAGGACCAGAAATGAATTTTAATTCCCTTTTAAAAATGGGCTCTGGGCTTGTCTTCAGAGAAAACTGCACTGGTTTAATTGAAGGTGTGAATTTCAACCAATTTATTTAAACTGCTGCAAACCCCTATGTGGCTGCTTTCATTTTGGTATAAGAAGGGCTTATATTTCAATGCCGCTTAGGTCGATTAGGAACAGGTTTAAACTAACCTGAAATAAGTCCCTCTTAAACCAAAAATAAAAGCACCCACACAGGGGTTTGCAACTGGCTTAAATAATTCCGTTTAAAACCAATTTAAGTTAAACCGGTGGAGCTTTCTCATGTAGACAAGCCGCTATGGTTCAGGTTAATGATGCCCCTTAAACTAACTCACTAAGAACATCATGTGTATTGTCGCAGGCACAGTAGATGATCCTCTCTAACGGGTCACAGAGATGGGTCACTACAAATGCCTCTACTTGCACACGGTAGCAAACATTTAGAAAATGTCTTACCATTCTTGCCCCCAGCCCTTCACCTGATGAGATGAGAGCGCAGAACAGGCTAAGACAACGGGTCCCTCAAGTTGCTCTCAGTCAGTTGAGGTTCTGGCCCAGAAATCAGGAGCAGTTCCAGTCTCCTGGGATCCTCAGTGGGAGGCAGCCAGATGGTGTCTCTCCAGTATGAATTCACTTGCAGGCAAATCGGTGGCTCTTAACCAAGCCCCAGTGTTTATTTCAGCAGATTCCTGGCCAGGCTGTGAGTTGAATGTGTTGTTACCAGGGCTTAAATTCAGCCAGAGCGGTCCGGAGCAGAACTCCAGTAAATATTTTCAAACATTGAGTCCAGCCTGATGCTGTGGTGATTCTCAACCAGAGGTCCGCAGCCCTCTGGTGGTCCGCGAGACAGTTTCAGGGGGTCGATGGGACCCTGTGGCTGAAGCCTGGAGCCCCGAGTTCCAGCGCTCCCCACAGCGCAGAAATCCCGAGCCCCGGTGTGCCTCGTGGAGAATGGGGTGGGGGCATGGTGGGTTCTGGAAAATACTCTATGACAGCGTTTCTCAAACGGGGGTCTGCGGACCCCTGGGGGTCCATGAGGTTACTCCAGGGGCCACGTGGGCTCTGCTGATCAGCTCCTCCCTCTCCCTCCCTCAACTCCTCCCCCTCCCTCCCACTGCCTCCTGCATACCGGGCAACAGCTGTTCAGCGGTGTGCAGGAGGCGCTGGGAGGGAGTGGGAGGAGCGGGGTGGGGGCGTGCATGGGGGAGGGGGCAGAAAGAGGCAGGGAAGAGGAGGGATGGGGCAGAGTGGGGACGGGAAGAGATGGGGCGGGGTGGGGCCTTGGGGGAAGGGGTGGAGAGGGGCCGGGGCCTGGGCCTGGGGCTTAGAGGAGGGCTTGGGGGTCCCTGAAAAATTTTAAATCAAAATAGGGGTCCTCGGGTTGCTACAGTTTGAGAACCGCTTCTCTATGAGAATTTAAGCCCTGGTTGTTACCCTTGCCTGGCCACACACACTGCAAATGCCCTTTGGTCTCACATTAAGTCTCCCTTAATCCTTTTCATGGGATTGTTGCAAGACTGCCTTGTTCCAGACAGCACCAGGAATATTCCTTTTATCCTCTAGTGACTCTTCTCCCAAGGAACTCCCTTCAGTTTGATTCTCTAATCACACGTCTAATTCTCTGGGCTGTATTAAAAGTCGTTCATGTCTGTGCAATGCTTTGCAGATGCACTGCACTGTGAAATGCTAAACGTGATGCTCTCACAGGAGAACAAAGCTAATCCGTTTTCCCCAAGGAAAGACAATTAATAACCGGCAGGGAGCTGGCAAATAAGGGCCTCACTGAGCTCTGCTTTCGGCAGACTTGGGAGCTGCACTTGGGAGCTCAGTCATGACTCATTCCTGGCAGAGAAAGAGAGATGGTTGTGGGATGGAGGCAGAGATGGGTCAGGTGAGAGTCCTGCTCAGCATGACACTGAGATGCAGAGTTAGATCATTGGCTTGTGTGAGTCAAGGAAGTAGATGGGAGAAGCCAGGGCTGGTCGAAACATGGGAAGTAATGGCTGCATATATTTGCAAATTTTCCTTCTGGTTGAAATTGTTCCTAGAATTCTCTGTCCAGACAAATTAAAACTAAAATTTCGGTGGCATTTAATTTCAAATAGAAAATGTTTGCTCTGTTTTGGTCCCTCTCCCCCCGCCCCTTTTCTCTTTCCCTTTTCCAAAAATGGAAACATTTTGGATCCTCTCCTCTGAAGAGGACGTTTCCACAAGCGGCTAAGCTGGGTTGTGTGCTCCTTTTTCAGCGGCCTCCTTCTGGTGCTACACCTGTAACGATGAGCCCTCCAACTGGAATTGTGTGAAAGCGACTAAGTGTGCCGACACTGACAAATACTGCCTCACAATATATGCGTCTGGAGGGATTGGTGAGTACCCACAATTATCTCAATGAGGTTTTCCTAAGCCCCTGCTCGCCATGGTGTCTGAGTGACAGGTATCCATTTATTTAGGATGCAGGAGGTCACTCAGTCTCACCCCCATGCCAGCCAGTTGGATTCTTTTGTCCTCCTTCTGAAAGAACGAATAATCACTCAGGAGTGCTGAGCATAGCACATGGAGAGCAAAGCGCTGGGTCTTAGGAAACTGCAAACAATCCAAGAGGCTAATTCCTCACTTATGTTGTCATGGAGTGTGGGGGAGTCAGGGCTCTGCACCCCGCACTTCCTGAGATTCATCATGACTCTCAGCCAGTAAAACAGAAGGTTTACTAGACGACAGGAACACCATCCAAAATAGAGCTTGTAGGTACAGAGAACAGGACCCCCTCAGTCAGGTCCATCTTGGGGGGCAGAGAGCTTAGAACCCAGCCCTGGGGCTCCCTCTGTTTCCCCGGCCAGTTCCAAACTGAAACTCTCCAGCCCCTCCTCTGGCCTTTGTCTCGTTCCCGGGCCAGGAGGTCACCTGATCCCTTTGTTCTCCAACACCTTCAGTTGGCACCTTTGCAGGGGAGGGGCCCAGGCCATTAGTTGATAGGAGACAGGGTGTCGGCCAGTCTCTGTGCAGACAGCATCACACTGGCCCTCTAAGGCTTTGCAACAATCACACACTCTTATCCCACCACCTAGATACTTAAGAAATGCATGGGGGAAACTGAGGCACCCACACAGTATTCAGAAAAAACATTGAGAACATTTCCACTTTGTCACATATGTGCACTCCGGGGAGGGACCCATTCGGAGAACAGGATTTACAGGCACAAATCCAATCCCCTCATCTTGGTGCTCAAGAAAAAGAAGTGTCTGTAGGGTGCATGCACAAAAGCCTTGAGGGGTGGTGTCCCTACCAGGACTTTGCCAACAAATTATGGAGTAAAATATCAGGGCTGGAAAGGACCTTAGGAGATCATCTAGTCCAACCCCCTCTCAAAGCAGGACCACTCCCTAACTAAATCATCCAACAGATTTTTGCCCCATATCCCTAACTGGTCCCCTCAAGGATTGAGCTCACAACCCTGAGTTTAGCAGGCTAATACTCAAACCACTGAGCTATCCCTAATCGTTGCTCTCTGTACTGCTACAGGTGCTGTGCCTTGTCTCAGCCACACTTCAAACCTACGGTAGTGAGGCACATGACTGGTCAGCTCGACTGACCAGCTTCGCACTGCCCCGGTGTCCACACAACAGGCCTCAAACCCCTTTCCCCAGCATGCAATGGGCTCAGTTTGAATCCCGGGAAGGGGTCTCTGCCTTGGGGATGGTCTTTCTTTTGGCTGTTCCGCAGCCATTGTTAGGGCTCTGGAGAGGATGTTCCCAGGCAGGTCTGTGAATACTAGCAAGAGACGGGGGATTGCTGTGCTGAGTGTCCCCAGGACACAGAATAGCAGATAAACACTGGCTGGGTTAAAAGCCTGAGGCAAAACTACCAATCATGCCATCTCCATTGGCCCTTGTTGCTTAGCTACTTTAAGACCATTCTCTCCTCTACAGAGAGGGCTGCTGGACCCCTGGGGGACTCTTTGATAACAAATCTCTTCTCTGTTTTTTCTTTCCCCCTTCAGGGGATAAAAAGGGGCACCGCATCACCAAGAAATGCTCTCCGGTGTGTCCCCAAACAAACCTGAACCTCGGCGTAGCCGCCATTTCTACCTCCTGCTGTGAGCATTCCTTCTGCAACCTCAGTGGGGCCAGCAGTGTGAAAACCAGCTACACAGTGATGGCCACGGGGATCTTGGCCAGTCTCATCCACGTCCTCAGAACGGGACTGTGATGGGGCCAGGAAAAGAGGACTTGCCATCCCAAAGAACCAACTTGGGCTTTCCCAGAGAGATACCAAAACTTCTGTGTAAAGTTGCCATCCGGGTTAACACTGCTCTGTCTCTTCTGTGTCACCTCAGATCCCCTCAGCAAGGAGTTTCTCTGTAATTTTCTATGCTGTTGTTCTTTCTCTGAGGGACAGGAGCTGTACCCTGGGGATAAGAGCACTGCCCTCCCTCACCGGGGGGTTGTGAGGATAAATGCATTAAAGACATTACGCTGATGGAGGCTAGATACGCACCTCAGATTTTATCTATCAATATATAGTTAATAGCTCCGCCTCCACCTTTGTTTTAGCAGAGCCAGAGTTGCCTCCCACCTGCTTGGTGTCGGTGACCTGGGATGCTCAGCAGAATGGTGCTGCCTGGATGGATGTGCCGGCTCAGGGGAAAGTCACCATATACCACAAAGTACTAACACATGTTCCACCCTCTGTCACAGACCCTGTGTCATTCCCCTCTTCATTCCCCCTAGCACTGTCTCTTCTTTGCCTCTCCTCACACTCGCGCCACTGACAGCTCGAGAGCCTTCTCCTCCGCAGCTCGCTCACCAGAGCAGCCTCTCTGTGTCTCTGAACAGACCTTTACTCTCAGGTCTGTCCCCTTACTATCCCTCTAATATTAGCCCCGATGAATGAATGAGTGAATGAACGCACGCTCGACTGACTTCATCTACACTTTGTTCCCATTTCTTGTTCCTGTTATTTTTCCCATATAAGCATTTACAGTCTTGTATTGCTTCACCCTTTGAAAGCCCATTTCGATACGTTTTGTAGAACAAATGCTGGACAAAATAAAGTGGTTTTTTTTATTCTATTGTGGAAGCGTCAGTTGTGTTAACTCTGGGATAGCTGGAGAAAACAGCCCTGCCAGGTTGGGAACAAAAAGATTGGTGGTCTAAATCTGTGTGTTACATTTAGGCTTGGAAGGATTCGATTTTTATTGAGCAATGTGGGTAAACATCTATTGCACCGTCCATACACAAACCGACAAAAATAATTTCCATTGATAATAATAGACATTTACAGACAGGCAAAGCAAGAAAAATGCTGCTTGAGAATTAGGGTTATTTACGTTGTATATTTTGACAGGGGATGTTGACAATTTGTGTTCTAATGGTTATAAAGCTTTAATTTTTCTGAATCTCAGCATCTCCTGTCGTTAAATAATTGTTCTCTGAACCCGTCCCATTACCTGACCCTCCCCACCATAATTCCCTGCAACCGTGAACATGTAAATAGATAAAGATTGGGAAAAAATGCTTAAAAATAAGCATGGATATCATCCATCCAAATGATAAAAAACAAAAATCCAAATGATTCAACTAGCCGGACTAAAAACAGCAGTGAACATGAGAACGTAGCCACAGGTTCTGGGCAGGCTAGTACAATTTGTGCTGATCCCTGGGATATCGCATCTTCACTGCTATGTTTAGCTCTGCTAGCTAGAGTAAATGTAGTGCAGGTCTGCCTAGCCGAGCGGCAATCACACGTTCACTTGCAGCAAAGCCATGTCCAAAGAGTCACGGGTGGAAGTAGGAAGGATGGTTTTGTGACTGAAGCACGGGCCTGGGAGTTTGCACATCTAGGCACTATTCCCGGCTCTGCCACAAACTCCCTCTGGGACCTCAGGCAAATCACTGAACCGCGCCGAGCCTCCATTTCCCCATCTGCAAAATGGGGATGTTGATACTTCCCTACCTCACAAGGGGGCAGTGAGGCATAATTCAGCACTGTGTGTAAAGGGAGTTCAGAGCCTCCAGTGGAAGTTCCTGAATAAGCAGAAAGGATCATTGTAAGGAGGAAAAAGGGCCTTTCCTTGCACTTAAAGGACAAGTAGTCAGGAATGTTTGAGTGCACCTTGTAGGCTGCCCTGTGTTTTCAGTGGCAATGGAATTACCCACAGAATCCATCCCTTGCAGCAGAAGTTTGCTCCAGAACTTTAAGCTTCCATTAAAAATAATTAAAATTTTAGACTACATTGTGGTGGAGAAGGTCTTGAAAACATGAACTGACTGGATGTGAATTGATGCAGGGAGGTCTGCCTGAGTCTGCAGACAGCCTGACAAAAACTGCTCGCGGCGGATGTGAGCTTCAGGGTGTGGACTCGGGAATGTAGGAATCACTGTGTAAATGTCAGAACACTGCCGTCATATAAATTTCCAGTGCCTTCCATGTAGGCCCTCCATGAATATACACCATCACTGACTTAGGTTCCCCACTGGCCCGAATGTCTTCATCTTCAGCACCGTCATTATCACCTAAATCATCTGTCTGTTTCTTTGTAAGGGGACCAAGTACACCAAGGTGATAGTTGACTGTGATGACTATCACACTGCAACACTGTTAACACTCTCACTGCTGATGACTTTACCAGAAACTATGCTTATCCACATTCCTCTCTAAGTGCCAGGTTCCCTGAGAGCTGACTGACTCGCCTCTCACTGGGGAAACTGCCCAAGGCGCTGCAGAGACATGGCCCAGCTCCTATTACAGGGCCGGGTAGGAGGTAACCGGCCCCCAGTTCTATACAGCAGTGGATGGTGAACTCTCTCCTACTGCAGAGGATATACGCACACACATACCTTTCAGGCCACCTTTTCGCTTCATAAAGACGTAAACAGGGCACAGTGCTATTTTTCCATTGTTGGCCTCTGTTAATTCCTCATGTTTCCCCCAATGCTTGTGCTCTCCTGGGGTGAGATCCTGTCCGAACTGGGGGTCTGGGAGGAGTTTGTGGCCAAATTCACCCCAACGAAGAAAATCTCTTGTGGGGATCGGGAGAGGGGACACAGCAAGCGGGCGGGAGATTGGGGTCTCTTGATTTCTTGAATGAGAAGTTTTTTTACTAGAAGCCTAGATCGGGTTTTTGGAGGCAGCGCACAGGAGATGGGCCTACAGAAGTCTCTGGATCCTAATGAAGGAGGAGCTGTGACCCACGAACAGAAGAAGGGGTCGAGTGCTTCCCATCATGGGTTCTACTCTTGTAGGGTTACCATATTTCAACAATCAAAAAAGAGGATGGGAGGAGCCCTGCCCTAGCCCCGCCCCTGTCCTGCCCTAGCCCCGCCCCTTCCACTCCCTCCCACTTCCCGCCCCCCTCAGAACTCCCAACCCTCCCCCCGCTCCTTGTCCCCTGACTGCCCCCTCCTGAGACCCTCCCCCCATCCTAACTGCCCCCCAGGACTCCACCCCCTACCTGTCCCCTGACTGCCCCAACCCTTATCCACACCCCCAGACAGACCCCCCGGGACTCCCACGCCCCATCCAACCCCTCCCCACCCCCTGACAGCCCCCACCCCAGAACTCCCGACCCATCTAAACCCCCCTGCTCCCTGACTGCTCCAATCCCTTCCCACCCCTGCCCCCTGACAGCCCCCCCAGAACTCCCAACCCCCCCCCGCTCCTTGTCCCCTGACTGCCCCCTCCTGGGACCCCTGCTCCTAACTGCCCTCCAGAACCCCACCCCCTACCTAAGCCTCCCTGTTCCTTGTCCCCTGCCTGCCCCCTCCTGAGACCCCCACCACCCTAACTGCCCCCCCCAGGACCCTACCCCCTACCTGTACCCTGACTGCCCAAAACCTTATCCACACCCCCAGACAGCCCCCCCGAACTCCTGACCCATCCAACCCTCCCCCTGCTCCCTTTCTCTTGACTGCTCCCTCCAGAACCCCCCTGCCCCTTCTCCAACCCCCTGACCCCCTTACTGTGTGTGACGAACTGGGACTGTTCCTTTGGGACTCCTCCCTTCTATCTCCTGGCCGGCTCTTTACAAACTCATCGGCCAGCCGGCCTGCATGTCGCGGGTTCTCTGGCTTTCTGTCCACCAACCACAGCCTCAGGTCGGATGGGCACCGCTCATACAGTTGCTCCAGTACCAGCAGTTTGACCAGGTCCTCCTTCGTCTGGGCCCCATCAGCCCACTTGCTGGCGTATCCTTCCATGCGGACGGCTAGTTGCAGATATGAGATCTCAGGGGTTTTATCCTGACTCCGGAACCTTTCCCGGTACATCTCAGGAGTCAGCCCAAACTCACGTAGCAGGGCCTTTTTGAATAGTTCGTAGTCCCCTTTCTCTGCCTCTTCCAGTTGGCGGTACAATGCCACGGCTTTGGGGTCCAGTAAGGGGGTAAGGACCCGGAGTCTGTCCGCGGGATCAACCCGGTGCAGCTCGCAGGCCGTCTCAAAGGCCTCCAGGAAGTCATCCATGTCCTCCCCCTCCTTGTGTGGGGCCAGGATGCACTTATCAAAGCTCCGTGCAGTCCTGGGTCCCCCCTCACTCACCGCAGCCGGGGGTTCACTGCCCTTCAATCTCGCCAGTTCCAGGTCATGCTGACGCTGTCTCTCTTCATGCTGTCTCTGTCTCTCATTCTCCTCCCGTTCATGCTGATGCTGTCTCTCTTCACGCTGATGCTGTCTCTCTTTCTCCTCCCGTTCATGCTGACGCTGTCTCTCTTCATGCTGTCTCTGTTGTTCACGATCCTCCAGCTCTCTCAGTTTTAGCTCTTTCTCCCATTCCAGCCAATTCCGCTCCATGGATGCCGAACGTCGCCGGGAGGATCCTCTGCTGGCCGGCGAGCTTCGCCGGGAGGGTCCCCTGCTGGCCGGGGGGGCCACGGCGCCTTCGGTATTTGCTGGGCTCCTCCCCACCCTTCCCCTAGGCATAGGAAGGAGGGGTCTCGGGAAGCCCTCAGCAGCCGGCTGACCACTCCCAGCTGGGACAGACACTGGTTCCTGCGCTGCATTTGCCAGGCTGCTTCCCTGAGACACAGGGATCAGTTCATTCGCGCGATCTTCCGCCTCCAGCCGGGCAATGAGCTGTTCTTTGGTGAGCCTCCCAATGCACAGCCCCCTCTGCTTGTACAGCTCCACCAGGTCGCTCTTAAGCCGCTTGGCATACATCTTCCTTCTGGCCACTCACCGGCCTGTGTGCTCACAGCTCCCCACAGTTCCCAGGGGGCCCCCTAGTGTGCCAGCCCTTCTCGAGGTCACCACCTCTCTGCCAGGGTCGAGCTGCAGACTCCTCCGCCCCTGGGACCACTCGCTGCGATCCCCCCGGGGGACCCTGTTACTGCAAAAGTCCTTCTCGCTGGTCACACACTCCCAGGGATAATAACCGTCCCTCTCTCACTCTTCAGCACGCCTGGTCCCCGTCAATCCCCCTTCGTTTTACTGCTCCCCAGTCACTTACTGCAGGAAGCGCCGTCCCCGGGGTGCAGTAGATCCCGTCGCTGCCACCAGTTGTCACGGAGTATTGGGGGACTCAGGGCCCTGCACCCCCGGCTTCCTGCAATTCGCCATGACTCTCAGCCAGCCAGTAAAGCAGAAGGTTTATTTGGATGACAGGAATACAGTCCAAGACAGGTCTTGCAGGCACAGACAACAGGGACCCCCTCCGTTAGGTCCAGCTTGGGGTCCCAGGGCATCCCAGCCCAGCCCCCCTTGGGAGGTCAGAGCCATCTCTGCCTCCCAGCCATCTCTCCAGCCTGCTTCCAGCACTCTGCCTTCAGCGACCCCTCCCACAGCCTTTGTTCCGTTTCCCGGGCCCCGGAGTCACCTGGCCTCCAACCCCTTCCTGGGTTCTCATGTTACAAGCTCAGGTATGTTCCCTCGGGCAGACTCCCATCCCCCGATGCAGACCATCCTAGTCACACTCCCCTGTCAGCATTCACACACCCCAGCAAGAACAGTCCCAGTTCGTCACACTGTGCTGCTCAGAACAGCATGCCGGCTCCGCGCGGATCTCAACACGCTGCCGCGCTCCCCAGCGGAGCGCACAGCCCGGTCCCTGCCCCACAGAGTGCTGTGTAGCGGCGAGCTGGGCAGCGGAGGGGGGTGGGGACAGGGGTAGGAGCTCCAGATTGCCGGAGGCCCGTTGCGAACATGCGGCGATCTGCGAATGCAGGGAGGGGGAGGGAGAGAGAGAGAGGAGGGGAGTGATCTCAAGCAGCAGGGGAGAGGAGGGGGGAAGTGGAGGAGGGGCTATGGCTGCCGGAGCACCATGCAAGTGGCACGATCTGGCCGGCTGCCCTGTCAGCCACGCGCGCTCTGCATGGGGGGAGGGAGGAATCCGGACATTTACAAATTCCCCCCAGACGCTATTTTTAACTCAGAGAAGCCGGACATGTCCGGGGGAATCCGGACGAATGGTAACCCTAACTCTTGGCACTGCCCTTGCTGGCTCTTTGAGTTCACAAGCAGCAGCATGGGGATGGGAAGAAACCATTACCCAAAAAAAAACCACACACAGGCCAGGAGACTTCCCCAAAAATAAGAGCAATGTGAGCAGCATTGTCAACCCCAAATGCTGGAAACTCATGAGTTAATCCCACGAAATAATGAACAGGGCTTAAAAATAATAATAAATGTTGGATTCTTTTTATTTATGTTCTGGTTTTGAGTCTGTAGGGTTATGTTTTCAAGCTTTTCTCCACAGCCATGAGGGCTGGAAACTTCCCTGAACAAACAGACAAAGAAAACCTGCCCGAGCTCAGATTCTCTTGTAATCCCCTGACTCCAGGAGCTGGGGTTTTAAGCAACAGATAAAGTATATCAACAAAAACATGATAGCTGGTGTGCGTCACCGCTCAGAGGCAGGGGGAGCTTAGATGTGGCCCCCTAGTGGTGATCGGTGAAACAGGCTCTCTTTGGAGATACTGCTGCTTTCAGCAAGAGACGTCTCAGCCCTGATGCAGCGTCTAGAGCGGCAGCTCCCAAACTTTTAACCATCAAGCTTCCCTTTGCATCAAAGCCAGTAAGCGCCGCAGCCCCACCTTGCCTGTGCACTGAGACAACAGTCCGATGAAATCAACGGGAACTAGGCCCCAAAAGACCTTTGAGGATGAGGGCCAGTATTCCTACAGCGGAGTGCTTAATGAAACACCAGAGGGCCATGGTATCTGCTGTTGTAACAGCCTTTTCCTTGGTGTGTTTCAGGGGGATGGAGGAGATGGTTTCCATGCCCAGGCCTTTATCCAGGTGTGGAAAGAGCAACCAAGAAGTGACCTGCCAACTCCCCAACTCCCTGCCCCCAGAACAGGGTCTCAAGAGGCTGGTAGGGACACAATGTGGCTCAAGGAGGAGGACAAGGGGTATGTTGTGGCAATTGGGCCTATGAATATTACCCTAATTGGGAGCTTAACTGTGAAAAGTGAGTGTAAATGCATAAAACATCACAATAAGCTATGACAAGAAGTGTGGATGGGAACAGGGGCAAGAAAACCAGGCAGAGAAACTGGATTAGCCTAAACCAAAAAGGCCACATTGATCTAATCCAAGGAGTGTTGAAATTACGGTTGTTCAAAACAGAAAGTGGAACTGGAAATTAATGAACCAAAAGAGCTGTGTTGGATATGAGGCCTAGTAGGTGGACAAAATAGTGAGGGGGTGGGCTCTGCCGCCCATCACTCCCTTTATGAGTCCATAAAGAAAAAGACTTTGGGAGGGCAGGGGGGAAATATGGAAGAGCAGACAGAGACGATTGAAGCCAGCTTCACTATCATGGCTGCCACTCCCACTATCTCCTGGGCCTGAGAGGTGTCCTGACCAGATCGGGCTAGAGAGAGGGACCAGACAGCCTACAGGTGATACATCCAAAAATCCAGTTGATAAAGTTTCAGTTGATACATTTTAAACAGCTCTAGTGTCAAGGAGCACGTAGAGCAAGTGATGGCCACTTCTTTCTACTCACTGAGTGTCTACAATGAAACAGTTACATAAATAGCTTCCCCCTTTCTCTAACTCCTCCCATTTTCCCTATTTAAACCCCATTTTTCTTCCTAATTAATTCCACCCTCCTGGACGTACATATCTTCCACATATTTGTAGACTGGTATCATTCCCACCCCTTCCGCTCATACATCCCCTAGTCTCTTTAACTAGCCTTGTTAGGCCTTGGCTACACTTGCAAGTTACAGCGCTGTAAAGCTTCCCGCAGTGCTGTAACTCACTCCCCGTCCACACCGGCAGGGCACTTGTATCTCCCTGGGTACACCGCTGCAGGTACTCCACATCTCCGAGAGGAATAACAGCTGCAGCGGAGTGGCTACGACTCACGGGTGTGAGTGTAAACGCTTGCAACGCTGTACTAATCACCTTGTCAAGTGGCCAATCCTCTCCATTGTTGTGGCCGGCTGCAGGAATGCGGAAGTGCCGGTTTCGAAGCTCGTACCACAGAGAAAAGCAAACAGTTTGCAGTTTGCTTTGAGTGAGTGAATGAATGAGCAGGGGGCCGGGAGTTCGGAACTTGCAAAATAGAGAGCTGACATGCTCCAAAAAGCACTCTCTCTCCCCCGACACTCCCTGTCACAATCCACCCCACCCCCCTGTTTTGAAAAGCACGTTGCAGCCGCATGAATGCTGGGATAGCTGCCCATAATGCACCGCTCCCAACACAGCTGCAAATGTTACAAGTGTGGCCACACCACTGCGCTGGCAGCTGTCAGTGTGGACAGACTGCAGCGCTTTTCCCTACTCAGCGGTACGAAGACAGGTTTACCTCACAGCGCTGTACAGCTGCAAGTGTAGCCAAGGCCTTAGCCTTTTCGATTTTCCCTCCTTGATCAACCCCCACCTCCCCCCGATCATTTGTGTCCCTCTTTTCTGAATTCCTTCCAATGTATCTACATCGTTCTGGTGTTGAGGTGCTGAAAAGTGAAGCTAATATTAAGATCACAGAAACATGCAGGAATTGCCAGATGAGACCAGACCAATTTAGCGGTATATATCCTGAGTCTGCCCGAAATCCAGCTAAGAATCAGTTACACACAGCAAAGTTGTCATCTCTAAACTCCCACAGCCTGCAGGAGAGAAAAGCTGTCTAATGGGTATTTTAAGTTTTAACTCCTGAGCTGAGTTTGCCAAATGGCGCCTGCTATTTCTGTAACTGACAATGGATGATGCTAACTGAATGAAATGTGGAATGAGCCATCATCAGAGTGTTGGCTGGTTTTGCATGGCAACATATGGACTGCAGAATGGCAGTGGGTGGCGATTTGACCTTCTTTTTTGATTTCTTGCTCGGAATAGCGAGCAATGAAAGTAGAATTTAATTTGTTGTCGGTGTGGAGGCCCGAGGGCTTTGTCTTAGGCGATCCCGAATATACTGTCCCTGGGTGGAGGAATCTGCATTCATTGACATTAACTGTCCCCTTGCTACCTGCAGCCCTCACCCCTCATCTCCCCAGGTCACTGTGCAGTTTGGTTCTTTCCACTTGTGTGTTTCCTCCTGCAGCAAATTTGAACACGTTTATCCCTAAGAAATGCCTGACCAAACAAGAGGTGAAACAGCCAAGAAGGGAGCAGAAGGCAGCTTGGATTGGAATTAATTAAGAGGCAGCAGGTTTAAAACAAACAAAAGGAAGCATTTTTTCACACAATGCACAGTCAGCCTGGGGAACTCATTGCCAGAGGATGTTGTGAAGGCCGAGACTATAACAGGGTTTAAAAAAGAACTCGATAAATTCATGGAGGATAGGTCCATCAATGGCTATTAGCCAGGATGGGCAGGAATGGTGTCCCTAGCCTCTGTTTGCCGGAAGCTGGGAATGAGCGACAGGGGATGGATCACTTGATGATTCCCTGTTCTATTCATTCCCTCTGGGGCACCTGGCACTGGCCACTGTCAGAGACAGGATACTGGGCTAGATGGACCTTTGGTCTGACCCAGGATGGCTGTTCTTATGTTCTTATGGATGGGCATGAAAGGCTGGAAAAACCCTCCCAGAGTCCAGTGCTGGGCCACAGCCAACCACACGCATCATTCTTTGGAGACTGATAGATGCTTCTCCCTTGAGACAGATGTGGGTCTGAGGAGCACAAGCAGCCTTGCTGTCCCATCCCCAAAAGCCACTGGTTCACACTCACCAACAATTATTATTTTTCAGTGAATATTTAGTTTAATTTAAATAGTTTTCCATCAGGAACTATTTTTCTAGGTGTAATGATATGTTTCTGATCAGCAGGGAAATACCCAATAAAGACTTCTTTTTTATACCCACTCCCAATAATATTGACACGGGGATGTGTCATAATCCCATCAAAACAAAAGACAGGACATTGCATGCTGGGTCAGAGGACCTGCTACCTTCTGCCTCGTGCCTGATACCACCCTGGAGGCCTGGAAGTTTTCCCAACACACATACTCTTGTGAGGTTTGGCTGTTTAATTGGTACCTATCCTTGCTCCCAGTTTCACAGTCGGAGCTGTTGGGAAACAAGCGATATCCAGGACTGAGTCACACAGGGCCCAAATTTGGCATTATTAATTAATGTAAGAGTGGGTGCTGGAAAAATGGCATCACTGCTAAATGACTTTCAGAGTAGCCTTCAATTACCTGAAGGGGGGTTCCAAAGAGGATGGAGCTTGGCTGTTCTCAGTGGTGGCAGGTGACAGAACAAGGAGCAATGGTCTCAAGTTGCAGTGGGGAGGTCTAGGTTGGATATTAGGAAACACTATTTCACTAGGAGGGTGGTGAAGCACTGGAATGGGTTCCCTAGGGAGGTGATGGAATCTCCATCCTTAGAGGTTTTTAAGGCCCGGCTTGACAAAGCCCTGGCTGGGATGATTTAGTTGGGGTTGATCCTGCTTTGAGCAGGAGGTTGGACTAGATGACCTCCTGAGGTCTCTTCCAACCCTAATATTCTATGACTTACTCACATATTCTGTAAGTGAGCTCATGGCTGGTGGAAAATATTCAGAAATGTGAATATTCAGTGGGAGAGAGAAACCTGAGGTCAAGACTTAACAGAGACATTGGGAATGATGGAGAACAGCAAGTTAGATAGTCATTTGCAAAAGCATGAAAAATTGCCAGTGCAATTTTGGGTTGTGTGTGCATTGGCATTTCGACCATGGGACCATGACTCCACCTCAAAGAAGAGATAAGAGAATCAGAAGAGTGAAGGGGCAAGCAAAGAAAATCATTCGAGGCCCAGAAAGATTCAGACTTTTTAGTTTAGAGAGCAGAGACAAGAGGGGCTATAACGGGGTGAACACAATATTGAACTACTCATAGACTGTCAGTCAAGTGCTTCCATTTACTCTGTCGCAAATATTTTCCCTGTGTAATTGTTCTTCTAAATCTTGTTTTTATTTTCATGTTGACTGGTCAGCTTAATCACATGGCAGGATGTTTTAAAAATCAAACCAATTGCATCTTCAAAATTACCAGTTTTGAAACTGAAAAATTTCATTGATGAAAATGAGACCATGGGACAATAAATGCTTTTAGATCAGACAACATTTCAGAAAAGTTTTCTTTCCCGGTGGTTTTAAACCTAATTCTCTCATTCCTCCTTGCATTTCCCTCACTGGCTGTGTGGTGTGGATGCTATCAGCAGAAATTTTTAAACAAAATGCAAAAAACCAGACCAGCCATTTCCCCCAAAGGCACCTTATTATACAAAGCATAAGAAAAAAAACATTCTCACAGGAATTCCCTACTCTGAAACCAAATCTTTCGTGCTTTGGGGCATAAGCCAAACACGAACTGAAAGAATGAGGCAGAAACTTTCCATAGGGAGAGGTTATTTCCATAGGGAGACGTCACACAGACACACACCCATCAATCTTGTGACCTATGCTATGGCACACCCCCACCCCCTCAAATCACCATCATCCTAGTAATGACAAGCAAACACCACACGGCTATAAAACCTGCCCTGGATGGAGCTGCCCTTACTGCAAAGGCTGCAAAGACGTAGCGAAGATGAAGGCTCTTCTTTTCGCCCTGCTGGCTGCAGTCCTGTGCGCGGAGCGAGGTGAGGTGCTAATGATTCTTCTCTGCTAGACAAAGAATGTGCAGATGAGAGAGAACCAGTGTAGAAATGGCAGGGACACAGGGAGATTTGACAGCATGAGTGGTGAAGATGCGACAGTCAACAGCGAGTTGACACTGGTGCTGTCCCCTTGGCTGTCTTTGAGCCCCAGTTTGTGACTGGGCTATTTCAGAGCGCCTTCAGCTAGTTAGTTTCATCCCGTTCTCTTCAGGAAGCCATGAACTCTTGCATATTGGATTGTACAAAGGACCACAGTCCCATGCCCATAACCTAGGTGCCCACTCTACGAGCTGCATGTTATGAGGGCCTGAGGGAGAGGACAATACAGGACGAGGCTAGTTCTGGGGACCTACCTAGACATTTGACAAGGATCATTGATACACTCTGCAATCTTGAGCCTGTTGCTCAGATGAGCAGTGCTTCCCAGCACCATTTTCTTACAGAAATAACCTTCCTCCACTATCCTGTTGCAGGGGCTTTGATTTGCCCAGTGCTGTTCATGCTGCTTCCTAGCCCGCAAAGCACGGAATCACATTCTTAGCTGTAAGCCTATGAATACTCTCATTGAAGTCAATAGGATTACTCCCAGGTAGAAAGTTCAGCATGTGCTAAAGTGTTTTGCTGGCTGAGGACTGGCGTGCTCAGCACCGGGCAGGGTTGTGCCCTCGGGCAAGAGTTTAACAAACGTGATCAAATACAAAATAAAATCGTACAATGAGATAGCCGATATTTGCTAGAGGATCTAACAATACGCAATCGGAGCAATAAGTTCTAGCCGAAAGGCCAGCGGCTGGATCCTTTCAAGGAGATAGTTGTTCTGCTGCAAGGATTCCTGATCTCATCTGCTTTTCAAAACTACCTCCCTGACCTTGTAAACAATTGCACAGGTGAGTCATTGTCTGCATATGAGTAATCCTGTCGAACTCATTGGGACTATTTACATGTGTAAGGTTAGAGAAGTATTTGCAGCATTGGAGCCAAGGTAGGTCTGAGTTTGCTCAGTGCATGGTGGGGAGACCGTCAGAGAGAAAAGCTGTGTGTGCTCTATGCTTATCTTGTGTTCCCTGTCTGGAGCTGTCTATGAAGGAGAAGTTCTGGCTATTAACCAATGAGCATTACTGTTCCATAGTCAAGTAAAGGGACATCAGCAATCATTGTCTGAAATGTTTCTACTGCTGTTAGACATAATATCTGCGGTTACTGTGCCTGAGATTAGAGAAAAAGCATCTGTCCCTATTTTTCCAGTTTGTTCAACTCCGTACATTTGATAGCACTTTATGCAGCGCCAGCTGTACTATGTGGGGAGGGATAGCTCAGTGGTTTGAGCATTGGCTTGTTAAACCCAGGGTTGTGAGTTTAATCCTTGAGGGGGCCATTTAGGGAGCTGGGGCAAAAATCTCTCTGGGGTTTGATCCTGCTTGGAGCAGGGGGTTGGCCTAGATGACCTCCTGAGGTCCCTTCCAACCCTGGTATTCTATCATTTCCCTAGTAGGAACAGCCAGTTTTCTCAGCGCTGTTCTGAAGAGGAGTTTTCCACAAGGGTCTAAACTGTGTTGCATCTTCCTTTTGCAGTTTACTCACTGAAATGCTTCACTTGCAATGATGAGCCCTCCAACTGGAATTGTATTAAAATAACGGACTGTGCAGAGAACGAAAAATACTGTCTAACAACCTACACGAAAACGGGGCTTGGTGAGTATCTGCAGTATCTCAGTAAGGTTTGTCTAAGGCTGTGATCACCATGATGTCTGGGTATCAATTTACTGATGATGCAATAGGTCCTGTGTCTCATCCCCAGGCCAGGGAGCTGGATTCTTTCTTCCCTCTCCTGGGAGGATGCATAATTACTCAGGAGTAATGAGCACGCCAGGGAGGGACCTATTTGGAGAAATAGAATTTACATGCAAAATCCCATTACCTGATCTTGATGTTCAAAAATATATTTGTATTGTGCTGTGCATGTACAAAAGGATTGAGAACCCTAGGGAACGCGGCCCTATAATAATCCTAATGGCACGCTGGCAGTGAATCCTTACTCTCTCCTACTGCTGTAGGTGCTGGGAACTGACCCAGGTTACTAGTGGGAGTGAGGCACACAGCTCTGAGCCATATTGATAGTATCTGCACTGCACAGGTGTCCACAAAAGCCTCAAACTCCCCAATCCCTCATCCCCCCACATCCCAGGGGCTCCGTTTGAATCCTGGGACGGCTTCTCTAGGGTGTGGTCTCTCCTTTGGCTGTTCCAAAGCCATGGTCAGGAATCTGGAGAGGATGTTCATAGCTTTATAGAATCCAAGGCCAGAAGGGACCATTGGGGTCACTTAGTCTGACCGCCTGTGTAGCACAGGCCAGAGAACTGCCCCAGAACAATTCCTAGAGCAGACTGAAAAATTGCCCGTGATGGAGACTCCACCATGACCCCTGCTAAATTCTTCCAATGGTTAACTACCCTCTGTGTTAAAAATGTACACCTTCTTTCCAGTCGGCATTTGTCTAGATTCAGCTTCCAGCCACTGGATGACATTAGACCTTTCTCTGCTAGATCAAAGAGCCCATTGTCAAATATTTGTCCCTCGTGTACGTTCTTATAGACTGTGATCAAAAGTCATCCCTTAACCGACTCTTTGCTAAGCTACATAGAATCATAGACTATCAGGGTTGGAAGGGACCTCAGGAGGTCATCTAGTCCAACCCCCTGCTCAAAGCAGGACCAATCCCCAACTAAATCAAATACATAGATTGTGCTCCTTGAGTCTATCACAATAATGATTAAAGGAATTAGAAAACATACGTAAACATTCCCATATTGCTGCCTACTGGTCTGTAACTGCTATCAAGAGACCGGTGCTGTGACATGATTGCTGTGCTGATAGCAACAATGAGTGTTAGGTCGAGCACTGCCTAGCAGATAGACTAGTTGGGTTAAAAGTCTGAGGCAAATCAACCAGTCATAACTTCTGAGAAATGTCCTTCCCGTTGGCCCTTGTTGCTTACCTGCTTTAGTACCATTATCTCCTTGATAAGCAGAGTTGCTGGAACTCTGGGGGACTCCTGAATAAGGATTCTTCGCTCTGTTTTTCTTTCCCCGTTAAGGTGAGAAGGCTGAGTACCGCATCACCAAGAAATGTTCTGCCGAGTGTCCTCAAACAAACTGGAACCTAGGCATAGCAGCCACTTCTACCTCTTGCTGTCAGCATTCCTTGTGCAACATCAGCGGGGCCAGCAGCGTGAAAACCAGCTACACAGTGATGGCCACGGGGATCTTGGCCAGTCTCATCTATGTCCTCAGATCCGGACTGTGATGGGGCCAGGAAAAGGAGGCTGTGACGTCCCAAAGAACCAGCTCGAGCTTCCCCAGTGAGACACCAAACATCCTCTGTGCAAAGATTTCACCTGGGTTAACACTGCCCTGTGCCCGGTAAGGCTACGTCTACCCTAAAGCTAGGGGTGTGATTCCCGGCTCACATAGATGTCCTCGTGCTCTAGCGCTCACTGAACAAGCATGCTAAAAACACCAGTGTAGCCATGGTAACATGGAGCCGCAGCAAGCAGCAGCAGGGCCTAGTTGCCCCAAGTACGCGGCCGCTGCCATGACGACACGTCTATTGTTAGCAACCTGCTCAATGAGAGCTGGTGCTAGTACGTCTACATGGGCTGGGAGTCATATCACTAGCTAGACTTGGCCTCAGAGTCACTTCAGATTCCAACAGCAAGTCATTCCTCTCTCCGTTTTCACACTGTGGTTCTGCCTCGGACACAACCACACCTCCGTGCTCGGCGTTGATGACCTGGGATGCTCAGCTGAACGGCGCTGTCTGCTCAGAAGGGCGCCATATCGCGCAAAGTACTAACACCGTTAGAGCTACTTGTTCCAACCTCTGCCACAGACCCTGTGTAATTCCCCTGGCACCCGTCTCCTTTCTGCCTCTCCTCACCACCGACAGCACGAGAGCCTTCTCCTCCGCGGCTCACTCACCAGAGCAGCCTCCCTATATTTCTGAACAGACCTTTACTCTCAGGTCTGCCCCGCTAACATCAGCCCTGGTGAATGAATGAAGAGTTGAGTTTATTCACCTACATTTTGTTCCCACCACTGGTTTCTGTCTTTTTTCCCCATATACCGGGGTGGCCAAACCATGGCTTGTGAGCTGCGGGCGGCTCTTCTCCAGTTAAAATGTGGCTCACGGAGCCCCCTCCACCCCATTCTCCACCTACCAGCCTGGGGTGGGGGGAGCTCAGGGCTTCTGCCTTGCGGCAGGGTGGTGGGGCTACAGGCTTCTGCCCTGCTGGGAGGGGGGTCTTGGGCCTTCAGCCCCACGCGGGGTGCCTGCCGGGGCTCAGGGCTTCAGCAGGAGTGGGGATGAAGCCCTGAGCCCTGGCAGGCACGCTGGGCTCTCGAACTTGTGAAGATTGTCACATGCAGCTCAGAGGGTCAGTATGTTTGGCCACCCCTGCCATATACCAATTGCTGGCTTGTATTGTTTCACTCTGTGAAAAGCCCTGTACGAAATACTCTGTCGGCCAGAGGCTGGACAAAATAAAGTGTTATTTTATTTCATTGCATACACGTGTGATGTGTCAGCTCTGGGCTAGCTGGAGAAAACAGCCCTGCCCGGTTGGGAACAAGAAGACGGGAGGTCTGAGTTTGTATGATACTGAAACTATAATTATTGGTGTCGGTATTTACGCCAGATTGCTGTAGTCCCTGGAACACACTAGCTGAGGCTGTCTAGTGGGTTTATATATAAAAATCTGCCTCTGTTTGATCTCATGCCGCAGAGGCAGGGCCATGAGCTGAAGTGGCCTTTTAAAGGGATGGCCAGAAGCGGGCTGCTGCTCCCAGCTACAAGCCCACAGGTGGCAGTG
Organism: Trachemys scripta elegans; assembly: GCF_013100865.1. Classification (NCBI taxonomy): domain Eukaryota; kingdom Metazoa; phylum Chordata; order Testudines; family Emydidae; genus Trachemys; species Trachemys scripta. Next base: position 277,869,669 of record NC_048299.1, on the reverse strand, counting down.
GGATGCCACACCGCCGGGGTGGGGGTGTGTGCACGCTCAGGAAAATCACATCGCATTTCTCAACCTCCATCTCCCCATCTGCAAGGAATGGGATAATGAGACTTCCCTGCCTCGTCGTCGGGGTAGTGAGGCTTAATCCATCATCGGGGGTGTAAAGTGATTTAAGAGCCTCCACTGGAAGGGGCTTTATAAGCAGCAAGGACTATTACAAAGGGGAAGAAAGGCCTCTTCTTGTACTTACAGGGAAAGTAGTCAGGAATGTCCGAGTGCCTTGTGTATACTGGGGTCAGGCAATCAGCCACAGAACCCACCCCTTGCAGCAGGATTTTGTTCCAGAAACTAAACTTCTAGGGGGAGGGATAGTTCAGTGGTTTGAGCATTGGCCTGCTAAACCCAGGGTTGTGAGTTCAATACTTGAGGGGGCCATTTAGGAATCGGGCAAAAATCTGTTTGGGGATTAGTCCTGCTTTGAGCAGGGGGTTGAACTAGATGACCTCCTGAGGTCCCTTCCAACCCTGATATTCTATGATTCTATGACAGCTGAGTGAATGCAAGGTAAGGCAGGGACATCTTACTTATTAGTGATGTTTACTGCAGTAGTGCCTAAAGGGTATGTCTACATTACAATGCGTCCTGGTCTGTTGGGTGACAAGGAGGGGTACACCCCTTAACTCACTTAAAACCACCTTCACCAAATAAGGAGTCTCCACTAGAGAAGTAGATCACATCACGGAAATACCCCAAGAGAACCTGCTTCAACACAAAATAACCCCCCACCCTCTGACCGCACACTGCTAGTTGTCACCTACCACCCCACGCTGGACCCCAACTAGAGTGTCATCAAACCACTGCAACACATATTCAATGGGGACCCCATCCTGAAAGAAATCTTTCCTGAACCCCCACTTCTGGCCTTCAAACAACCCCCCAACCTCTCCAAGCTCATCATCAGACGTGAGCTCCCTACAGACCAGAACCCACCAACTCAAAGCGGCACCAGGCCCTGCCAGAACAACAGATGCAAAACCTGTCGACATATCTCCACGGCTGCAATGATCAACGCCCCTGACAACACACCTTTCAGGATCCTGCACATGCCTATCATGACATGTGGTATATCTCATCCAGTGCACTCAATGCTCTAATAATAATGATGTAGGTGAGACCAGATAATCACTATGCTCTCGAGTGAACTCACACAGGAAAATGATGAAAGACAAAAACACCACATGACATCACCTGTCGGGGAGCATTTTTCCCAAAGCGATCACTCTATCTCTGACCTATCCGTCCTCATCCTCAAAGGAAACCTGCACAATACTTTCAAAAGACGAGCCTGGGAGCTTGAATTCATTACTTGGTTAGACACCAAAAATCTTGGACTGACCAGAGACACTGGATTTATGGCTTATTACCTCCTATAACCGACTAACCCCCTCTTTTTGTCCCATGACTGCAGAGGTATTAACAGGCCACTCTACCTTGAATGGTCCCTTAGAATATGTGCTAAACAATCTGTTCCACTTTGCATTTTGCGATGATGCTGGGAGCCCCTTTCCCAGACCCGAAGAAGAGCTCTGTGGGGCGCAAAAGCTTGTCTCTTTTTTCATCCACTGAAGTCGGTCCAATACAAGATGTTACCTTCCCCACCTTGTGTCTCTGAGGCTATGTACACACTACAGCTTACGTCAGTATAAGTTACGTCGCTCAGGGGTGAGAATAGGCCATTGCCCTGAGCGACGTATGTTACACTGACCTAAGCGCCGGGGTGGACAGTGCTATGTCAGCGGGAGAAATTCTCCTGCCAACAGCTACCACCGCTCGTGGGGGCTGGAGTAATTCAGTCGATGGGTGAGCACTATCCCATCACTTTAGAGCATCTGCATTAGCAGTGCTACTGCCGCGCAGGTGCACTGGTGCGGCTGTGTGCTGTAAACTCTGGAGTGTAGCCATTGGCTGATACCCTAAAGTAGGGGTCGGCAACCTTTCAGAAGTGGGGTGCGAGTCTTCATTTAGTCACTCTGATTTAAGGTTTCACGTGCCAGTCATACGTGTTAACGTTTTTAGAAGGTCTCTTTCTGTAAGTCTATAATATAGAACTAAACTATTGTAGTATGTAAAGTAAATAAGGTTTTTAAAATGTTTAAGAAGCTTTATTTAAAATTCAATTAAAATGCAGAGCCCCCCGGACCGGTGGCCAGGACCCAGGCAGTGTGAGTGCCACTGAAAATCAGCTCGCGTGCCGCCTTTGGCATGCGTGCCATAGGTTGCCTACCCCTGCCCTAAAGTGACTCTATCTGGTAGCATCCTTCTATTAAAGGTGACCAACAAAGCTGCCCAGGGCTTGCTATATCACTCCTCACATCTGCTAACTAGCCACTTAGCTGTTACCACCCGACCTTCACCTGTTCCTTGCTTTATTTCCTCTGTGATGACTGTTCAGGTGGCACACCGTATTCTACCCCTCTTGCTTCTGTAAGGAATTTGAGGTAGCTGACAGCTTTTTCTCCATTTTACCTAGTCCCTTTGTCTTACGGAGTTCCCTCCTTGTTCTTTGTTTTTACATTCCACTAACCAGGCTCCTCCGGGTAATTTCTTAGCTCTTACTATATCTCCAGCACTTGTTCTGATCCACTCTGCCATCCTCAGGAGGTTGAGATCCCCTGTCTTTATGTCCTCCTCTAACGAATTTACAATTCTTTAACTTTTGCCATTTCCCTTCCTTGCCCTTCTCCTTGCAGGTCCTTCTTCTGGGTGCCAGAGAATCTACCCTTTTCTTTTTCCTTCATGCTTTCCCTAGCCTCACCCTCTAGCCCGGTGTCAGTGTTGTTTGTTGTCTCTTCCATCTCACTCTGCCTGGCTTCTCAGCCAGCCACAGCTCAGCCAGCCAGCAGCCTTTGAACCCTCGTTCAGCAGCCCCAGCCCTGTCACAGCTCCTCCCAGCCAGCATCTCCCCGCCCAGCTCTCTCAAGCCAGCCCAGCCCCCTTCTGCTCCAGACCTCCTGCCTTTATACCACCCAGCTCCTTCCTTGGGGCTTAATTGGCCTCTCAGGCCCTCATTCCTTGCCTGTGTGGGGTACACAACCCATCCCATGTGCCTTGTTGATTTCTTGTGGTGCTACAGTTCTACTCTGTATTGCCTGACTTTTGTCGGTTTCAATTGAGCATTATTTCCCCTTAGCAACCTTAACCATAGCTAACATGTTTTTTCAGTTGGTCTGACATGTCGAGAAAAAATTCCGGCTCCCTGGACTAGTTAATGTCCCGTGTTGTTTCCCCAGATCACTAGCAGCCCTGTACAGAAATGCACATCTGTACCACATGGGTGTGACATTGCACTCCATATGATTTTATGAAAATATGTTAAGGAGTGTGAATATAATGCTTCATGCAAAAGGTCTCTTGTAAGGGATCATTACAAAGCTTATAATCTAATGAGTGTGGCCATCCAATTTGTATAAATGTATCATTCTTATATCTGAAACTAGAAATATGAAATATAACTCTGAGGTCCTATTGTAATTATGCAAAATGTGGGCCATTAATGGTGGTTTGGATTCTTGATGGCTCCCATCAACTAGGACAATTGGTTGTAAATAGCTCTGTTTACCTGCAAGCCTTCCCACGAGTAAGGCCAGGAAGAATGAAGGCTTGGAGTCTCACAGGACATGTGACCATGTCACCTGGTACTGGAATCCATCTAAAACCCGGAAATGGAAAATCTTTTCCATTTAGAAGGAGGGGTGGGGACCCAGAGAGACAAAAGATTCCCGCCTTGTGCCAAAGCTATATAAGGGGGTGGAACAAAACAAAGGGGGCTGCAGTCATGAGAAATCTCCTAGCTACCACCTGAGCTGCAACAAGGATTGGACCAGGAGAAAGGATTGGGCCCAGACTAGAAAGGAGTCTAGTCTGAGGGTGAGATTTATCTGTAATCAGTTTCTTAATGTATTAGGCTTAGACTTGCGTGTTTTTATTTTATTTTGGTAACTTGGTAACTTACTTTATTCTGTATCAGAGGGGTAGTCATGTTAGTCTGGATATGTAAAAAGCAACAGAGAGTCCTGTGGTACCTTTAAGACTAACAGATGTATTGGAGCATAAGCTTTCGTGGGTGAATACCCACTTCGTCAGACGTATTCACCCACGAAAGCTTATGCTCCAATACATCTGTTAGTCTTAAAGGTGCCACAGGACTCTCTGTTGCTTTTTACTTTGTTCTGTCTGTTACTACTTGGAACCACTTAAATCCTACTTGTTATACTTAATAAAATCACTTTTGTTTATTAATTAACCCAGAGTAAGCAATTAATTCCTGAGGGAGCAAACAGCTGTGCATATCTCTCTATCAGTGTTATAGAGGGCGGACAATTTATGAGTTTACCCTGTATAAGCTTTATACAGAGTAAAACAGATTTATTTGGGGTTTGGAGCCCATTGGGAACTGGGTGTCTGGGTGCTGGAGACAGGGGCACTTCTTAAGCTGTTTTCAGTTAAGCCTGCAGTTTTGGGGGGGCGTGGTTCAGACCTGGGTCTGTGTTTGTAGCAGGCTAGCGTGTCTGGCTCAATAAGACAGGGTTCTGAAGTCCCAAGCTGGCAGGGAAAACAGGCTCAGAGGTAGTCTCAGCACAACAGGTGGCCGTCTCAAGGGGTTCTCTGTGACCGAACCCATTACAATGGGTTTCCACACTGAACTCCCCAAACTGCCACGTCCCATCCCACTGTGTGCAGGGCTAAGTGTAAAACCCAGAATGCATTCTCTAACATGCCTGCTCAGCTGTTTGAAAATCCTAGCCAGGAATCTGGGTGCAGAGGTTCTCTGGACATTGCCTACTGCCCGATACCTGCAAGTGCTATCAAGTGAATGCCATACTCAATGTTTTCAGGGGTTCCTAGTACCAGTAATGACCTCTGGGTTGTGGTGTATTGAGGACTGTGGTGGAATTCCAAGCTATTGGCAGAGTGCAAGGTAGGGGCTCCCCACCAAAGCCTGAGATAACAGTTTTTTTGCAGACAGCCAGCTTAAAGCAAAGTGTGGTGAGTTGTGCCTCTCTGTTTTAGAGAGCAGGCCGTTATTTTCTCTCTGATTTGGGGTTTGCACATGTTTTGACTTCTAAGAAATCAATTTGTGTTTGTATCTAACTTCTCTGTGTGAATGCTGAGAACACAACAGAGAAACCGGTGCCAAGGATGGGATTATACAAAAATAAAGAAGAAGGAAAGCAAAGATAAAATGGCTGCACGGAGTAAAGATGGACAGTTTCCAATTTAATGAAAAAGAGGACAATTTTGCAACCTATTCTATACTCAAAGACTTTAACAGTGTTTTTAGGCCAATGTTATAGAAGATATACACTGAGGGACGTTTTCCTAACATTGGTGGGTTAAACCACATTTGCAGTGCCTAAAGGGGTGGGGGGGGGGGGCATGGATCAGCATTCATGTCACACTCCCCGGCAGCACCCGGCCCAGGAAAGCTAATGAGCCAACCATCAGACCAAATTCGGTAATGAATCCTGGTCACATGCCAGCTGAGGCTAAGAAGAAGTGCCGAAAGCCACAGGTTTGCCACAAGAACATGGTAGGCTGGAATATAAGGACATAACAGAGATTATAATGATACATTATGTACCTACTACCATTTTTTTTAACAGAACAATCTAAGTTTCATCTAAGAAATCCAACAGAAGGAGAAAGAATCTCTGAATATTTGGCAAGCCTGAAAAACCTGTCTGCCACTCCTTGTTTTGGTAATTTTCTGAAAGAGGCTCTCAGAGATCAATTTGATTTCGGACTCAAACACAAGAGAGGCTTTTGAATGGTGTCCATGACATGGCACTGCCATTAGGTGGCGCTGTGGAGACTGCTCTGTGGTTTGCCCCTTTACACAACGGGAAAGAGAGAGGGAAATTCTGTGTATAGAATCCCTTTCCTAGATGACCTCCCTATTACAGCTCAGGAAATTGCTCTGGAAGCAAGAGATAAGCCAACTTTGATTAAGGTGGTGGACAGTTTGCTTGCAGAGTGGTCATTTCTCATATCCAAGAAGCCACATGGTGCTTACAGGAAACTGGAGTTCTTCATGGAAGATGGTGGTTTGCTATAGGCACTACAAACCTAAAAGCTTACAGAGAAGAATGCTAGTGGAATTACCTGAGTAGCACCCCGGAGTAGGAAAAATTAAAGAGGTGGCCAGAAGTTATTTCTGGTGGCCAGTGTTAGAGCGAGATATAGAAATGGCAGAAAAGGTACCAGGTCACACATGGATGTGGACTGTGGCAAGGTGTTTAGCAGTGGTTGATGTTTGTTCTGGGTGTCCAGTGGTGGTGCACGTGACAACCACCTCTTCTGTCAAAAGAACTGAAGTGCTTCCCAGTACGTTTGCCACCTGTGGGTTACCTGAGGCATTCGTTTCAGGTAATGGCCCACAATTTATTTGGGAGGCTTTTCAGACATGACTACGGCAAAACTCTGTGAAACATACGAGCTTGGCTGCTTGCCAGCCAGCATCAAAAGGATTGGCAGAGGGTTTTGGACAGATACTGAAACAAGCTTAAATCAGAAATGACGAGAGACCCTGCCGCGCTGCATTGCAAAGTTTCTGTTCACATATGTCTACTGCCTAGTCTGCCACTTTGAAGACTCCAGCAAAGTTGTTTTTAAGACATCAGGTATGTACTAGATTTGATTTATTTAGACCAGAATCACAAGATGAAAGACAGCAAACTGCAAAAATCTCACCATACAAACCTCACAGGTTTTTCTGCCTAGGGCAAACAGTGTGCATACAAAATTACGGTGGAGTGATGAAATGGGAAAAAAAGATAGCAGATACTGGGACCAGTCACATATTTGCTACCCCCTGCATCTGAGCTCAGGTGGCTAGCCCAAGCCACTGCCGGTGCTGTAACGTCCACACTGCTGTTTTTTAGTGCGTTAGCTCAAGCCAAGCTGTGTACCTGGCCTAGGAGGCACACTCCCACCAAGGTGGGGTGACTTGTGCAGCTCTATTCTAGGGAGCTTTGGCTCTCTCTGTTTTGTGGGTTCTTGTGTTCTGAATTCTATGAAATAAAGTTACATTTTTATCTAACTTCTCTGCAGGGCCGGCTCCAGCTTTTTTGCTGCCCCAAGCGTCGAAGAAAAAAAAGAAAAAGAAAAAAAAAGAAAAGCTCTATTGAGCGGAGCGATTGAGCTGCCGCCGAAGTGCCGCCAAAGAGGAAGCGAGGCACTGAAAGACCCACCGCCAAATTCCCGCCGCAGACCCGGACGTGCCGCCCCAACAATGGACGGACGTGCCACCCCTTTCTATTGGCCGCCCCAGGCACCTGCTTCCTTCGCCGGTGCCTGGAGCCGGCCCTGATTCTCTGTATGTAAGCGGTGAACACAGCGTGGTTGGGGAATTTCCTGGAAGATAGGAAACCTGAGCTAGAACTTCCCCCTCTTTTGTTATTAATTGCTAAGAAATGCCCTCCCCCCACTGCAATACAATTATCTCCTTCGGGTTATCGGAAAATAGGGAACTTTTGTAATAATGCTTCCCTTTGTTTTCCTGTCCTGGTTTAGGTGACGAGTGTCGGATCCTCATCACCAAAAAACGTTCCAGGGATTGTCCAGAGAATGTAGGTGGAGAATCCGTTTCCATTTCCTGCTCTCAGTCTGCAATCTGGATGAACCCAGCTACACGGCGGTAGGATTTTTGCCACTTTTGTCTGTGTCCTCTGAGCTGGACTGTGTTGAGCTGAGAAAAGAGAACTTGACTCTGCTCAGGCTTCCCTGTTCAGGGCACAGGCCCTGCTCTGCGAAGTTCTACAACGCCCCTTTTTCCAAGTGGCATCTCAGATCCCTTAGCAAAGAGTTTATCTGTCGCCTTTCACGCCGCGGTTCTGTATGTTGCTAGGTGCAACCCTCCAGCTCTGAGCTGATTTACAACATTGCCTCCTGTCTCGGGGGGAGGTGGGGGGGGGCGGCGCTGAGGACCTGAGAAGCTCAACCTCTAAGTGCTGCCCCTCCTGGGATGTGCCCAGTCAGATGAATTGCAAAGTACTAACAAAGGGGCATTGAAATCTGGAAAGCCCTTTGGATACAATTTGTTTGACAGATGTTGGACAAATAAAGTTTTACTGTATTCCATTGTGTAAGAGCGAAACGTGCCCATTCCAGGACTAGCCGTAGACGCCAGCCCTACCAGGTGGGGAACAATAGCGCCACTTTGAATCAATGCCCTAGGGGGACATTATTTTTTATTAGCTCCAGGAAAATTTCTCTCGGGTTCCTTTGTTCCAGTCTCAGTATGTTACAATGTAAAATCTGAAGCCCATACTTTCAAACTCCACTGTATTGTCTAAAATTTGCCCAGGCCACTTGGAATCGATGCCATAAGGAGCAGCACTCAGCAGTGGTTCAGATCCTACATGCCACAGGTGGAAACAGGAAAGATGATTTTAATTAAGAGGCAGAACTGGTTCTGCCCCCATCTCTCCACACACATCCTGCTTGAACCTAAGCAAACATCTTAACCTTGATGTGCCTCCCATTACCCGTCTGTATCTCACGGGAAAAGCTCCGTTCAGTAACGGCTGTACAGTAATTTGCAATCCTCTGATGGAAGTTGCTCTAGGTGACAAACAGTTTATTAGGGGCATGAAGAAGTGCCTCTTCTTAAAGGGAAAGCAGCCAGGAGAGGTTGCGTGGGCTTTTTAGCTTGCGCTGTATATTCACTAGCCATGGAAATTGCCACAGAATCTATTCCTAGTCTCCAAAATATAATCTTTCATTTTAAAAAAAGGTGCAATTTTCAAAAGGACCTGAGTGAGGTACACATGGCCCCTGAGTGAGTGAGGAGTACAGGTGCCTTTGATTTCCAGTGGGAATTGTGCTCCTAACCCACTTCGGTGCTTTTTGATGGGCCTTGTGCTGTTGAAAATCCAAGCCTTAATGTCTAACCCTGATAATCTGAACAGCCTAGAATACATTGTCTGTTCTTCCTGAGTCTGTGGGCAGCCTGAAACAATGTCTCAGGGTTATGTCTTCCCTACCCGACGGATCGGTGGGCAGCGATCAATCCAGCGGGGGTCGATTTATCGCGTCTAGTCTAGACACGATAAATCGACCCCCGAGCACTCTCCCATCGACTCCTGTACTCCAGCTCGGCGAGAGGCGCAGGCAGAGTTGACAGGGGAGCGGCAGCAGTCGACTCACCGCCGTGAAGACACCACGGTAAGTCAAGCTAAGTAAGTCGACTTCAGCTACGTTATTCACGTAACTGACGTTGCATAACTTAGATCGACCCCCCCCACCTAGTGTAGACCAGGCTTCTGAGAGGCTCGAATTGCCCCATTCATCTCTGTTGAGTGTGAACTCTGGCAGCTTAATGAGGGCAGTTTTAAAGGTAACATATTGTTAACTATTTCACTGCTGGTGATTTTAGAAGAAACAGCCAACTAATATGCTTATCCCCCAACCCCTATCCACCGTCCAGGTCTCTTCTGGAGTCAGAAATCCTCATTGCATTTTATACAGCTGCCAAACTTCCCCTCATCCCTACAACATCTACACAGGCTGAGGTATGGTGTGCATTGACACTGAAAGAATTTAAGGCCCAATGAAGATAAATAATTATGGGTCGGACTAAGCTAAAGATAACTTCTTACCAAAATAAACCAAATGAGGGGGACTTGAACTGCACAAATCATTTTTGTATCAAATTCAGGAAAAGCCAAGCTCCATGTCTTAATTTCCTGGTTGCAGAATCTTCCTGGTGGCCATACCAGAGTGGACAGAAACCAGAGATCCCAGCCATACAGTATATGGGCCCTTGTTTATAGGGCTCAATTTCTAACGATGTGGCTATCCCAGAGGAGGGGATGTGAACCCAAGGACTGGACCAAAGTGATGAGAGTGGGGAGATGGGAATCAGCGATGGGCTTTTCGTAGAGTGTCCTCTTCAAAGTGGGGGCTGGAGGAGTCTGTGGCCAAACTCGGACCCCTGCAGGAGAAAACCTCCAGGATGGATCAGAGGGAGCAGAGATACAGCAAGCGGGAGGGATCCAGAAGTCTCTCGATCTCCTAATTGTTTTCTTAATGGAAGCCTAGAGGTCACAGTTCTTTCTAAGGGGGGGGGGGGAGGCAGTGGGCAGGAACAGGGCCTGCAGCTGCGTCTGCACCCTAATCTTCTTGTGTGCAGACATCAGAGCTCGACGTCCAGGCTCTGTGGCCAGGGGACAGTCTCTGTAGCAAGGGCGGCTGGGCCTTGTAACCTGCTCTGCACTCTTGCACAGTCTTCCGCCCCGTGAGTCATTGTCCGCGACGCTGCCCCAAAGTCACAACCTGGGGACGATACCAGGCCAATCTAGTGCAAAGTTGCAGCAACTCTGGAGGAGCCAGAGAGTAACCTGTTGAGCCTGGTCCGGAATCCACGATCAAGTGGACAAGGAGGCAGGTGCAGCGGTGGACTCCTGAACTTACTCAGTGGGTAAGACTTTCTTTCCCAGGATGCTTCCAGTCTATAAGAAGCGCACTGGTCCAGGAGTACATGAGCTGCCGCAGCAAAACGGTGTCGAGAGCTCAGCTGTGGGGTCCCACCCGGTCCGCAGGAGTGGGCCTCCTCCCCTGAGTAGGAGCAGACCGTCGAGTTGGAGCTGCCTGTTGTTTCCCGTCGGAGAATGGCATATTGGTCAACGGAAGATAGAATAGGTTGGTTCCATCTAGGGTGACCAGACGTCCCGATTTTATCGGGACTGTCCCGATATTTCCTTGCTTGTCCCTCGTCCCAACCGACGTGCGGTCGGGACACTGGACAAACAAGGAAATGCTCCGGAGCCCGGAAGTGCTCGCGCCCCCCCCAACCCCCCGCCCCAACTCCGCCTTCTCCTCCCCACATTGGCTCCCTTCCCGAATCCCCACCTCTTCCCTGGGCTCACCGTTCCTCCTCCCTCCACAAGTGCTGGAGGGAGGCCCCGGAGACGCAGGGGGAGCAGGGTGCCGTGAGTGAGAGTCCGGCCTGGCCCCGAGCAGGCAGGACTCAGTCGGGCGGTAGGGAGAGTAGGGGGGCGGCCCGCGGGGCCAGGCAGCGGCTGGGTGCAGCGTGCGTGCTGCTGGGTCCCCGCAGCAGGCCCAGGTTCGGGGGGTTCGGGCCCGGGCGCCAGAGCCGCAGCCGCCGAGCTTGGCTATCAGCCGCTTCCTCCCCTGCGGCAGTGGGAGCTGCAGCAGCGGCTGCTCCCGAGTCCCGCTGCCCAGGGTGGGAGAACATTCACCGTCTGGCCCCGCAGGCCGCCCCCTACTCTCCCTACCGCCCAACTGCTCGGGGCCAGGCTGGACTCTCACTCACCCTGGCCCCGCGCTTCCCCTGCGTCTCCCGGACCTCCCTCCAGCGCTTGTGGAGAAAGGGTGTTGGGTTTTTTTGCCCCGCCTCCTCCCCCCCCCACCCCACGTCCCGATATTTGACTTGGGTGATCTGGTCACCCTAGTTCCATCTGGCCAGACTGACTTAACAGTAATGGCATCTCATCACAGGTCTGACGGAGCTGTGCGCATTTGGTGCAGAGATCAAACAGATGAGAGCGGTGACATCAGCCCCTTCCTGTGAGTCAATCTTCAGCGATGATTTAGATAATTTAGATACAGAGCACACTTATAAAGTTTGCAGATTATACCAACCTGGGAGGGGTTGCACGAGCTTTGGAGGATAGGATTAGAATTCAAAATAATCTGGACAAACTGGAGAAATAGTCTGAAGTAAATAGGATGAAATTCAATAAGGACAAATGTAAAGTACTCCACTTAGGAAGGAATAATCCGTTGCACAGATGCAAACTGGGAAATGACTGCCTAGGAAGGAGTACTGCGGAAAGGGATCTGGGGTCATAGTGGATCACAAGCTAAATATGAGTCAACAGTGTAACGTTGTTGCAAAAAGAGCAAACGTCATTCTTGGATGTATTAGCAGGAGTGTTGTAAGCAGGACATGAGAAGTAGTTCTTCTGCTCTGCTTTGTGCTGATTAGGCCTCAACTGGAGTATTGAAAAGCGACAAAGAGTCCTGTGGCAATAGACTAACAGACGTATTGGAGCATAAGCTTTCGTGGGTGAATACCCACTTCGTCAGATGCATGTAGTGGAAATTTCCAGAGGCAGGTATAAATATGGAGGCAAGAATCAGTCAAAGCTTATGCTCCAAAACGTCTGTTAGTCTATAAGGTGCCACAGGACTCTTTGTCGCTTTTCACAGATCCAGACTAACATGGCTACCCCTCTGAAACTGGAGTATTGTGTCCAGTTCTGGGAGCCACATTTCAGGAAAGATGTGGACAAATTGGAGAACATCCAGAGAAGAGCAACAAAAATGATTAAAGATCTAGAAAACATGACCTATGAGGGAAGATTGAAAAAAAATGGGATTGTTTAGCCTGGAGAAGAGAAGACTGAGAGGAGACATGAGAACAGTTTTCAAGAATATAAAAGGTGGTTACAAGGAGGAGGGAGAAAAATTGTTCTTCTTAACCTCTGAGGTTAGGACAAGAAACAATGGGCTAAAATTGCAGCAAGGGAGGTTTAGGTTGGACATTAGGAAAATCTTCCTGTCAGGGTGGTTAAGCACTGGAATAAATTGCCTAGGGAGGTTGTGAAATCATCATCGTTGGAGGTTTTTAAGAGCAGGTTAGACAAACACCTGTCAGGGCTGGATAATACTTCGTCTCCTATGAGTGCAGGGGACTGGATTAGATGACCTCTCGAGGTCCCTTCCAGTTCTATGATTCTATGATTCACAATACTGAGTTGTGGGAGCTGTTAAAGCCAGAGTGTGTGTCACGATGCAACAGCCCTTACCTGGATATGCGTCAGGGGTTCGGCACATGGGAACACGTGCGAAGGGGCAGAGGCTGAGGGCACACAATAACTCAAGGGGGTAGAAAGGGCAACAGGGGCAAAAGGGGATCCCCAGTCTATTTCCCCCTTGAGTCCCCATCTCACCCCATCTCCCTTCCTGTTGGTAGCCATCCCTGGCTAGGCACCCTGGGGACAGGAACGGAGCTGGAGAGACAGTTTCTCTGCCCTTATTTTTGGCCCCACAGTGACTGGGATAGTGGCCCCGGCTGGGTGTGGGACAGAGCATGGCACTGGGCCAGGCTCACTGGATTCAGGGGAGGGTCTAACAGAGAGTCCCAGGAAGCTATTGGCATGCAGTTTTTAAATACAGTAAATAAAAATCATATCAGGCCCCAGCCAGCCACTGGCCAGGCCCCACGGGAGAGAGCCCAAAGCAGAGCTCCTGGCTACGGGACAACATCACCCAGGAGGTGTCGGCACCAGAGGGCTACTACCCCTGAATGGATCTTTAATGGCTCCCAGTCAGGGCCAGCTCCAGGCACCAGCAAAAGAAGCAGGTGCTTGGGGCAGCGCATTTCTAGGGGCGGCATTCTGGCGCCGGCCATCAGTAGGTGCCGACTCTGGGGCATGGGGAAAAAGTGCCCTCGCCGCCCCAGCTCGCCTCCATTACACCTCCACCTGCTCCCCTGAGTGTACCACCGCCGCTCCGCTTCTCCCCTCTCCCACCCAGGCTTGCTGTGCGCGAAACAGCTGTTTCGCGCAGCAGGGCTGGGAGGGAGGGAGGAGAAGCCGAGCGGCGGCCACTTGAGGGAGGCGGCGGTGGTGGAGCGGAGGTGAGCTGGAGTGGGGAGCGGTTCCTCTATCCCCCGTTACTTCCTGCACCCCCCTCCTAGCTCACCTCCGCTCCGCCTGCTCCCCTGAACGCACTGCTGCTCCACTTCTCCGCCCTCCCTTGCCAAAGAGGGAGGGGGAAGAAGCGGAGCGGCGGCACATCCGGGGGAGCAGGCGGACCGGAGGTGAGGTAGGGCAGGAGGTCGCGGGGGGCCCCCAGGAAGCAACGGGGGGGGGGGGGAAAGGGGCCAGGCCCAGGGGAGGAGGCAGGACTGGGGATTTGGGGAAGGGGTTCGGAAGGGGTAGAGTTGGAGCGGGGCTGGGGGCAGGGGGGCACAAAAAAAAGGAGGGTTGGCCAAAATTTTTTTTGCTTGGGGTGGCAAAAATCCTAGAGCCGGCCCTGCTCCCAGTGGAGCAGATTACTGTCATACCAGTGATAAAGATCCACAATAATTATCTTGCATACACAACAGTTTATTTGAGAAGGAATTACACAAGCGGTAAAGGGTTCCATTAAGCACATCACTCCTGTGTTAGACATTAAGAGCTATACATTCCTCTTAGCGAGCCTCTCTTTCACAGACATACACAAACAGGCCCTGCGCTAGTTTCACGCAGTCCCTGCTGGGCAAACAGAGACGGTGGCTACCAATTCTATGGACAGCTTCTTCTCTTCAGGTCTGGTCTCCTCAGCCCTCTGGTCTGTCTCGGATTCCCTCGAGGTAAGACCTTGGCTGCCTGGAAACCCCCCTGGTTCACAGTCCTGCTCGAGCCCACGGGGCAGAGTTGTGGCTACTCTGTTTAGCAGCATTGCTTCTTCGAGCGTTAATTTTTCCTCAAAGGAGTTACATGTCTTAAAAGCATGCCCACTGGGTGTGTGACTACTGATCAATACTTTAGGAGGAGACTGCAGAGGCGTGTCAACTGAACATTACCCCACATTCATTCCCTTATCAATCATTCACTTCAGCCCCCTGCGTGATGGCCTTCAATAGGGAAGAGATGCTCCAGTCAGCCCATGCTCCACTCAGGATGTTCTACACATGTTGTTTGCTTTCAAGTGGACATATTTGCTGACTCAAAGATCAGTATTGATCA
>NC_048299.1:277815380-277854821 GCF_013100865.1 Trachemys scripta elegans | reverse complement strand
AGACAGATAAAATGTAAAACCTTAACTATCTTAGAAACAATAGCCAGTTGTTTTAATTGTCTTATTTGAATTCAGCACATTCAAAATACATAATAAGTAGCACATTTTATCTCTGAAGCAGACGACTTCTCAAAAATTGTAGACCAGTGTAATCATCACATGATCCATCCCCATTCACCCATTCCCAGCTTCTGGCAAACAGAGGCTAGGGACACCATCCCTGCCCATCCTGGCTAATAGCCATTGATGGACCTAATCTCCATGAATTTATCTAGTTCTTTTTTGAACCCTGTTATAGTCTTGGCCTTTGAACCCTGTTATAGTCTTGGCCTTCACAACATCCTCTGGCAAGGAGTTCCACAGGTTGACTGTGCATTGTGTGAAGAAATACTTCCTTTTGTTTGTTTTAAACCTGCTGCCTATTAATTTCATTGGGTGACCCCCTAGTTCTTGTGTTATGAGAAAGAGTAAATAATGCTTCCCTATTTACTTTCTCCACACCAGGCATGATTTTATAGACCTCTGTCATATCCCCCCTTAGCCATCTCTTTCCCAAGCTGAATAGTTCCAGTCTTATTAATCTCTCCTCATATAGAATCTGTTCCATACCCCTAATCATTTTTGTTGCCCGTTTCTGTATCTTTTCCAATTGTTTAGCTGTTGATATTGAAGGTCCCTTCACTGTCTGCTGTAGCCTATAGGGCTAGCCTGCTTTCTTGCATATATATATTTTCCTATGAGTTTGCTTGTTTGTTGTATTATGGGTTTGTTATTTGTTAATATAATAGGTTCATAAATTTGTATTAGGGTATTTTAGCTGTAACGCAAGGAACCTACAGGCCACATCCTGTATGTTAAGCTAAGGCACGTTAGCATACACATGTTCGAGACCTTTACCCTAGATAGTTGATGATGTGCTGGAGCATACAGCACATATGTTTGTGACCTTTAACATAGATAAGTGGGCAAGTTAAAGCAAGTTGGTAGGTAAGGCCACCCACGTTTATGTCCTTTTTCAGACTTAACAGGTACACCACAAAGAACATGGAAACAACCGGTTAGGACAGAAATAACAGAGGTGAGGATGAGCTAATGATCACTAGTAGTTGTCATTAATGTCATTAATACTCTGGAAGATGTCAGCCTCTAGAGTAAGTGTACCCTGACATTTTTGTGGGTGAGGAAGTTAAGTTTGGACAGGGAAGGAGGGCACATAGGGCTCAGGTCCTACTCGTTCATTGTTAGTTTGCTGTTGTTAGTCCTTAATTGTTAGTTTTAGGTAAACTCTAAGTTAGCTTCTGTAGCCTTTCTATAGCTTTTAGCTAGCTCTTCACCTCCCACGCAAGGCTTGAGGAACGTGGACCATTGAACTCTCTTGGCATGCCAGAGGCAAGGGTGGTCCTGTTACAATGTATCAATGTGGGGGTCAGGGTTAGGGTTAGCAAAATGGCTGCCAAACAACTACTAGACACCATTCAAGATGGTGATTTTAACAAATTTTTGGCCGTACCATTTCCCAGGTAAATAATAAAAGATACCACATAGACATAAATCAGAGCATGCATAGGAAACCATAAATACATGAATAATGCTGTACAGTCCTTTGTCTCTTACCACCAGGTTATCAAGGAAAGCCGTGCGTATATTAATTCAGAACCCTTTATAGTATATGATACCACATGTACTGTGAGGACAATATTATTGCTTTTGCAATTCATTGATTATTTAATTATTATTTGATTACTATTCCGTTTATCCCGAGGGTCCCTGCAAATTCTGTGTAGCCTGATTCTGGGACAAGACTCTTATTATCTTCTGATCCGATTAATTGGTGAGCCGATAACCCATATTATCTAAACAATATTATTAATCTCCCTAAAATCAGGCAACGCTGCCATTCCCACTGCTGTTACCTCTCTGGGCCACTGGACTTTGTGACTTTGCTCCCGCTCCCTCTCAGTTTACATCATCTGCAAATTTGACCAAGGTCAAATCAACAGCCAAAGAACCAATGACAGAGCAGGAGACAATGCAGCTGTGTCAGGGTCCTACAGGGGCGTGAGTGGTCCAAAATGCCCCTGGAAACACTGACTCATCCTGGATGGGACTGAACCTAGCCATGAGATCTCTGCTCAAAAACCAACTGATGTGACATCATTGTGCAACCTAGAATCATAGACTCATAGGGTTAGACGGGACTGCATGGGTCAGCTAGTCTAACCCCTGCCAAGATGCAGGATTTGTTGTGTCTAAACCAACCAAGAGAGATGGCTCTCCAGCCTCCTTTTGAAAACCTCCAGTGAAGGAGCTTCCAGGAACAGTGTGTTCCATTCTCCTACTGTTCTTAATGTTAGGAAGTTTTTCCTGAGATTTCATCTAAATCTGCTATGCTGTAGTTTGAACCCATTGCCTCTTGTCCTGCCTTATGTGGCAAGAGAGAACAGCTTTTCTCCATCTTTTTTATGTATTTGAAGTATATATTATATAGTATATAATACCACACGTATTGCGGTATTTATAGAACCATAGAATCACAGAACTGGAAGGGACCTTGAGAGGTCATCTAGTCCAGTCCCCTGCACTCGTGGCAGGACTAAGTATTATCTAGACCATCCCTGACAGGTGATTGTCTAACCTGGTCTTAAAAATGTCCAATGATGGAGATTCCACAACCTCCCTAGGCAATTTATTCCAGTGCTTAACCACTCTGACGGTTAGGAAGTTTTTCCTAATGTCCAACCTAAACCTCCCTTGCTGCAATTTCAGCCCATTGCTTCTTGTCCTATCCTCAGAGGTTAAGAACAATTTTTTTCTTCCTCCTCCTTATAACAACCTTTTACATACTTGAAAACTGTTATCGTATCTCCTCTCAGTCTTCTCTTTTCCAGACTAAACAAACCCATTTTTTTCAATCTTCCCTCATAGGTCATGTTTTCTAGACCTTTAGTCATTTTTGTTGCTCTTTGGACTTTCTCCAACTTGCCCACATCCTTTCTGAAATGTGGTGCCCAGAACTGAACACAATACTCCAGTTGAGGCCTAATCAGCGCAGAGTAGTGCGGAAGAATTATTTCTCGTGTCTTGCTTACAACACTCCTGCTAATACATCCCAGAAGGAAGTTCGCTTTATTTGCAACAGCTTGTGGTCCACTGTGACCCCCAGATCCCTTTCCGCAGTTCTCCTTCCTAGGCAGTCATTTCCCATTTTGTATGTGTGCAACTGATTGTTCCTTTCTAAAATAGAGTACTTTGCATTTGTCCCTATTGAATTTCATCCTATTTACTTCAGACCATTTCTCCAGTTTGTCTATATCATTTTGAATTATAATCCTACCCTCCAAAGCACTTGCAACCCCTCCCAGCTTGGTATCATCTGCAAACTTTATAAGTTTACTCTCTATGCCATTATCTAAATCACTGATGAAGATATTGAACAGAACCGGACCCAGAACTGATCCCTGTGGGACCCCACTCATTATGCCCTTCCAGCATGACACTAAAGCACTGATAACTACTCTCTTGGAACAGTTTTCCTACCAGTTTTGCACCCATCTTATAGTAGCTCCATCTAGGTTGCATTTCCCTAGTTTGGTTATGAGAAAGTCATGTGACACAGTATCAAAAGCTTTACTAAAGTCAAGATTTACCATGTCTACTGCTTCCCCCCATCTACAAGGCTTGTTACCCTGTCAAAGAAAGCTATCAGGTTGGGAATTGTGTGATCATGGGAGACTTTAACTTTCCAGATATAGACTGGAGGACAAGTGCTAGTAATAATAATAGGGCTCAGATTTTCCCACTTACGATAGCTGATGGATTTCTTCACCAAGTAGTTGCTGAACCAACAAGAGGGGATGCCAATTTAGATTTGGTTTTGGTGAATAGTGAGGACCACATAGAAGAAATGGTTGTAGGGGGACAACCTTGGTTCGAGCGATCATGAGCTAATTCAGTTCAAACTAAATGGAAGGATAACCAAAAATAGATCTGTGACTAGGGTTTTTGATTTCAAAAGGGCTAACTTTAAAAAATTAAGGAAATTAGTTAGGGAAGTGGATTGGACTGAAGAACTTGGGGATCTAAAGGTGGAGGAGGTCTGGAATTACTTCAAGTCAAAGTTGCAGAAACTATCAGAAGCCTGCATCCCAAGAAAGGGGAAAAAACTCATAGGCAGGAGTTGTAGACCAAGCTGGATGAGTAAGCATCTCAGAGAGGTGATTAAGAAAAAGCAGAAAGCCTACAAGGAGCGGAAGATGGGAGGGATCCGCAAGGAAAGCTACCTTATTGAGGTCAAAAAATGTAGGGATAAAGTGAGAAAGGCCAAAAGCCATGTAGAGTTTGACCTTGCAAATGGAATTAAAACCAACAGTAAAAGGTTCTATAGCCATATAAACAAGAAGAAAATAAATAAAGAAGAAGTGGGACCTCTAAACACTGAGGATGGAGTGGAGGTTAAGGATAATCTAGGCATGGCCCAATATCTAAACAAATACTTTGCCTCAATCTTTAATGAGGCTAATGAGGAGCTTAGGGATAATGGTAGGATGACGAATGAGGATATGATGGTAGATATTACCACATCCGAGGTAGAAGCCAATCTCAAACAGCTTAATGGGACTAAATCAGGGGGCCCAGATAATCTTCATCCAAGAATGTTAAAGGAACTGGCACATGAAATTGCAAGCCCATTAGCAA
Organism: Trachemys scripta elegans; assembly: GCF_013100865.1. Classification (NCBI taxonomy): domain Eukaryota; kingdom Metazoa; phylum Chordata; order Testudines; family Emydidae; genus Trachemys; species Trachemys scripta. Next base: position 277,850,126 of record NC_048299.1, on the reverse strand, counting down.
GAATTTTCAATGAATCTGTAAACTCAGGGATTGTAACGTATGACTGGAGAATTGCTAACAGAGTTCCTATTTTTAAGAAAGGGAAAAAAAGGTGATCCGGGTAACTACAGGCCTGTTAGCTTGACATCTGTAGTATGCAAGGTCTTAGAAAAAATTTTGAAGGAGAAAGTAGTTAAGGACATTGAGGTCAATGGTAAGTGGGACAAAATACAACATGGTTTTACAAAAGGTAGATCGTGCGAAACCAACCTGATCTCCTTCTTTGAGAAGGTAACAGATTTTTTAAACAAAGGAAACGCAGTGGATCTAATTTACCTCTATTTCAGTAAGGCATTTGATAGGGTTCCACATGGGGAATTATTAGCTAAATTGGAAAAGATGGGGATCAATATGAAAATTGAAAGGTGGATAAGGAACTGGTTAAAGGGGAGACTACAACGGGTCATACTGAAAGGTGAACTGTCAGGCTGGAAGGAGGTTACTAGTGGAGTTCCTCAGGGATCGGTTTTGGGACCAATCTTATTTAATCTTTTTATTACTGACGTTGGCACAAAAAGTGGGAATGTGCTAATAAAGTTTGTGGATGACACGAAGCTGGGAGGTATTGCTAATACTAAGAGGGACTGGGATATCCTACAGGAAGATCTGGATGATCTTGTAAACTGGAGTAATAGTAATAGGATGAAATTTAATAGTGAAAAGTGCAAGGTCATGCATTTGGGGATTAATAACAAGAATTTTTGTTATAAACTGAGGACACATCACTTGGAAGTAACAGAGGAGGAGAAGGACCTTGGAGTATTGATTGATCACAGGATGACTATGAGCCGCCACTGTAATATGGCTGTGGAAAAAGCTAATGCGGTCTTGGGATGCATCAGGCGAGGTATTTCCAGTAGAGATAAGCAGGTGTTAGTACCGTTATACAAGGCACTGGGGAGACCTCATCTGGAATATTGTGTGCAGTTCTGGTCTCCCATGAAGGATGAATTCAAACTGAAACAGGTGCAGAGAAGGGCTACTAGGATGATCCGAAAAATGGAAAACCTGTCTTATGAAAGGAGACTCAAAGAGCTTGGCTTGTTTAGCCTAACCAAAAGAAGGCTGAGGGGAGATATGATTGCTCTCTATAAATATATCAGAGGGATAAATACTAGGGAGGGAGAGGAATTATTCAAGCTCAGTACCAATGTGGACACAAGAACAAATGGATATAAACTGGCCATCAGGAAGTTTAGACTTGAAATTAGATGAAGGTTTCTAACCATCAGAGGAGTGAAGTTCTGGAACAGCCTTCCAAGGGGAGCAGTGGGGGCAAAAGACATATCTGGCTTCAAGACTAAGCTTGATAAGTTTATGGAGGGGATGGTATGATGGGCTAGCCTAATTTTGGCAACTAATTGATCTTTGACTATTAGTGGTAAATATGCCGAATGGCCTGTGATGGGATGTTAGATGGGGTGGGATCCGAGTTACTACAGAGAATTCTTTCTTGGGTTTCTGGCTGGTGATTCTTGCCTAGATGCTTAGGGTTTAGCTGATCGCCATATTTGGGGTCAGGAAGGAATTTTCCTCAAGGGCAGATTGGCAGAGGTCCTGGGGGGTTTTCGCCTTCCTCTGCAGCGTGGGGCATGCGTCACTTGCTGGAGGATTCTCTGCACCTTGAAGTCTTTAAACCATAAGTTGAGGACTTCAATAGCTCAGGCATAGGTCAGGGGTTTGTTACAGGAGTGGGTGGGTGAGATTCTGTGGCCTGCATTGTGCAGGAGGTCAGACTAGAAGATCATAATGGTCCCTTCTGACCTTAAAGTCTATGAGTCTATGACGTTGGTCTGACACAATTTGTTTTTGACAAATCCATGCTGACAGTTACTTATCACCTTATTATCTTCTAGATGTTTACAAGTTGATTGCTTAATTATTTGCTCCATTATCTTTCCGGGTACAGAAGTTATGCTGACTGTTTTGTGATTCCTCGGGTTGTCCTTATTTCCCCTTTTATAGATTGGCACTATATTTGCCCTTTTCCATTCTTCTGGAATCTCTCCCGTCTTCCATGACTTTTCAAAAATAATCACTAAGGGCTCAGATATCTCCTCAGTTAGCTCCTTGAGTATTCTAGGATGCATTTCATCAGGCCCTGGTGTCTTGAAGACATCTAACTTGTCTAAGTAATTTTTGACTTGTTCTTTCCCTATTTTAGCCTCTTCTAATCCTACCTCATTTTCACTGGCATTCACTACATTAGAAGTCCAATCACCACCATTCTTCTTGGTGAAAACCGAAACAAAAAAGTCATTAAGCACCTCTGCCATTTCCACATTTTCTGTTTTTATTTCCCCCACCCCTCATTGAGTAATGGGCCTGCCCTGTCCTTGGTCTTCCTCTTGATTCTAATGTATTTGTAGAATGTTTTCTTGTTACCCTTTATGTCTCTAGCTAGTTTGATCTCGTTTGTACCTTGACCTTTCTAATTTTGTCCCCACAGACTTGTGTTGTTTATATTCATTCTTTGTAATTTGACCTAGTTTCCACTTTTCGTAGGACTCTTTTTTGATTTTTAGATCATTGAAGATCTCCTGGTTAAGCCAGGGTGGTCTCTTGCCAGACTTCCTATCTTTCCTATGCAGTGGGATAGTTTCCTCTTGTGCCCTTAATAATGTCTCTTTGAAAAACTGTCAACTGTCTTCTATTGTTTTTTTCCCTTAGACTTGCTTCCCATGGGAATCTTACCTACCAATGCCCTGAGTTTGCTAAAGTCTGCCTTCTTGAAATCCATACTGCGTTATAGGTGAAACGCCGTTATATCGGGGTAGGGGCGGCAGGGCTCCAATGGTGATTTAAAGGTCCCACCACCCCACACTTTGGGTATCTCTGCTCTATCATGTGTCGCCTTAATCTCCCCTCTTCCCAACTAAATATACCCTGTTCCTTCAGCCTTTGCTCATCTGGCTTGTGTTCTACCCCTTTGATCATCTTTGTCGCTCACCTCTGGATCCTTTCCAGTTTCTCTACAACCTTTCTGGACATTGGTGTCCAAACTGTTACACAGTACTCCAGCTGCGGCATACCCAGTGCCAAGTCGAGCGGTAACCTCACCAACAATTCAGTCAATCCTCCTTTTCGTATTCCACTCATCGTATTGACGGGGAATATGTTAGACTCCCCATGAGAGATGATGTGCTGCAGGTCAGAACTCTGCCTTCTGCCTCATGCCGGCCTCAGTGCCAAAGGCCTTGAGACAGATCAGCATGACACAGCTCACGCATGTTGCCTCTGTTTAGTGTCCCAAATTGAACGTGTTGAGAAAGCCGAGTGTCCCGTGCCTGAGTCATGCCCTTTACAAAATTAGAGATGTTTACAAATCGAAGAGGCGTGCGCACAGGAGAGTTACAACACTGCAATGCGACGTGGAATGTCTGATGAGAACTAATTCCTCTCCAGGAAAAATAAACTGATATCGTTTGAAATCTGGAAAGCAGTAGGCCTGAAACAGACTCAGAGCAAGTTAGACCACGATTTGTGATAGGCTACAGCATAAAGGAAAAACTAGTGCAGTTTTGAGCTGCGGCATCTGATGCAACCACTTCTGGGACTGTCACCCCATCTCACCGAAGATATGGGGGGGAGGGATAGCTCAGTGGTTTGAGCATTGGCCTGCTATATCCAGGGTTGTGAGTTCAATCCTTGAGGGGGCCACTTGGGGATCTGGGGCAAAAATCAGTACTTGGTCCTGCTAGTGAAGGCAGGGGGCTGGACTTGATGACCTTTCAAGGTCCCTTCCAGTTCTAGGAGATGGGATATCTCCATTAAATAAATAAAAAATGAAGCAGAAACAGAAGGGCTGCAGGCAAATGTATAACAAGATCCAATGGCTGGACGTTTAAGCCAGACAATTCAGACTTGAAATAAGGTGAACGTTTTTAACCGTGAGGGTACTTAGCCCTTGGAACAACTTACCAAGGGTTGTGGTGGATTTTCCATCACTGGCAATTTTCAAAATAAAGATAAGCTCTAGTGCAAGCAGAAATTAATTCAGGGGTGTGACAGAGGAGATCAGATAAGATGGATCTCTTCTGGCCTTATGACTCTACGGGCAACAGAAATGACTGGAAACTTGGCAATGATTAGAGGACTGTTGAGTTCACAGAAGAGGAAAACGAAAAGGAACATGATAGAGATACACAAAACAATGAATGGGGCAGAGAAGGTAAATTGGGAGTTCCCTTTTATCCCTAGCTCAAAATCCAAGCACAAGGAGACAACCACTGATATTGAAAGGGGACGCATTTGGGGCCATTCTATGGCTTGTGTCAGATTAGATAATCACAGTGGCCCCTTCTGGAATCTGTTAGCCTAGAAAAACCGACACAAGGAAATTCCTTCTCACAGGATGCATGAATAACCTGTGGAACTCCCTGCCAGGTGCTATTACTGCAGCCAAGAGTTTAGCAAGCTCTGAAAAGGATTAGAGAGTTTAGTGGCTAATGACAGTACTGTTAAAATAGATAAGATTTAAAACATTATAAGGGATAGAAAGCATCATGCTGCAGGGGATAAACAACGCACTAGCTGCTGGGGATCAAGAAGAAACCTCCCCTATTGTTATGTTAGTACCTAAATGCCCATCAAAGAGTTTATTTCACCTTCCTCTGACACAGATACCGCTGCCTGCTGTCAGGGGGAGGATCCTGACCTGATTTGGCATGGCAATTCCGACGTGTTCCTGATATGATGTTCATCTCCAGGCACTCAAGACAGAGAGTTGCAGACAGACTGCAGTGGGTACAGAGTAGAGCAACGCAGGTGAATAGGGGGCTTGAGGGACTCATTTATGGGGTGGGATTAAAAGAGCTGAGTAGTGTGGGTATGAGAGAACATGGCCAAGATTTTCAGATGGGACCAGTGATTTTGGGTGCCCAGTTTGGGGGACCTTAAATAGGGCCTGAGTTTCAGAAAGTGGGGAGCTCCCACCCTCTGAAAAGTCACCCCTCGTTCAGGTGTCCCCAGTTAGGCACCCAAAATCAGGGAGGAGAGCACAGGGTTCAGTGAAGGGCAATGGGAAGACGTAAAGGAAGGAAAGATTTAGGCCGAACCTTCCTCCCAGGGGGATCCTCAGTTGGTGTAAATCAGTGTAGCTCTGACTTCGGTGGAGCTAGGCCGGTGGACACCAGCTGAGGATGGGGACCGAGGACTCTATGGAATGGTCTGCTAAAGGCACCTGTTCTCAAACTTCATTGCACTGCGACCACCCTTCTGACAACAAAAATTACTACACGACCCCAGGAGGGGGGACCAAACCCTGAGCCCACCTGAACCCCGGGCGAGGGGGGCAAAGCACGAGCCCCACCACCCCAGACAAAGGGGCCTGTAATCTGATCTCCATCATCCAGGGCTGAAGCCGAAGTCTGAGCCCCGTTGCCCAGGGCTGAAATCCTCGGGCTTCAGCTTCAGCCTTGAGCAGTGGGACTGGTCTTCGGCCCCGGGAGGTGGGGCTTGGGCTTGGGCTTTGGCCCTGGGCCCCAGCAAGTCTAATGCCAGCCCTGGTGACCCCATTAAAACGGGGTCCCGACCCACTTTGGGGTCCCAACCCACAGTTTGAGAAGCCCTGTGCTAAAGGAATGGCGGGAGACACAATACCTCAGACTTTGACAAGCAGGCGGGAGACGAGACTAGACAACGGTGCTGTTGGGAACAACCCAGACCTGCGAGTGAGATTTCTTCAGCCCTTGGAATTCCATCTGTGGTGCTGCTCCCGCTGGCAGGTGACACTTGAGAAGGATAGAGAGGGAAAAAGTAATTCCCAGAGGCCTTCACCCAACTGCAGTCAAAATCCAGCAAGAGTAAAGTCAGAAATTCCCCATGGATGCCAACATATGCCACATAGACTCCAGCCAGGAAAACTCCCACACACATGTTACACGCCCCTTGGCTGACTTGATGTCCTGCTCTATGAGACATCCCAAACCTGTAAAACTGCTGCCCACGGAAGGTATATAACCTGCCACTGGAGCATCTGCCCGTCCTACACAGGCGGAGAGGAGTCAACAGAGATGAAGACTTTTCTTGTCGCCCTGCTGACTGCAGCCCTGTGCGTGGAGCGAGGTGAGACCCAGTGATTCTCCTCAGTTAGACAGAGGTTACACAAAGGCTGGGAGGCACCTCAGGAATGGTGGATTTCAGAGAGTTATTGCAGCCTTCATGGTATCGATGCCACACTGCTGTTGCAAACTTCTGCCAGGGTACAGAAAAGGGCAACAAAAATTATGAGGGATATGGAACAGCTTCCATATGAGAAGAGATTAATAAGATTGGGGCTTTTAAGCTTTGAAAAGAGACGACTAAGGGGAGATATGATTGAGGTCTATAAAATCATGACTGGTGTGGAGAAAATAAATAAGGAAGTGTTATTTACTCCTTCTCATAACACAAGAACTAGGGGTCACCAAATGAAATTAATAGTCAGCAGGTTTAAAACAAACAAAAAGAAGTATTTCTTCACACAACGCAAAGTCAACCTGTGGAACTCCTTGCCAGAGGATGTTGTGAAGGCCAAGACACTAACAGGGTTCAAAAAGGAACTAGGTAAGTTCATGGAGGATAGGTCCATTAATAGCTATTAGCCAGGATGGGCAGGGATGGTGTCCTTTGCCTCTGTTTGCCAGAAGCTGGGAATGGGCGACAGGGAATAGATCACTTGATGATTACCTGTTCTGTTCATTCCCTCTGGGGCACCTGACATTGGCCACTGTCAGAAGACAGGATACCAGGCTAGATGGACCTTTTGTCAGACCCAGTATGGCCGTTCTTATGATATCATGACTCATAAGCAAGCACTGTAGGTAGCTAGGCCTGGTTGGCCCTAGGCCTGGTGGGCTGCAGTCAGGGCCGACTCCAGGGTTTTTGCCACCGCAAGCAGCGGCGGGGGGGAAAAAAAAAAAGCCGTGATCACGATTGCCGCTGGATTGCCGCCGAAGAGCCCGACGTGCCGCCCCTTCCCCTTGGCTGCCCCAAGCGCCTGCTTGTTGGGCTGGTGCCTGGAGCCGGCCCTGGTTGCAGTAACCACTCAGACACATGGCTAACGGAAAGGAAAAGGTTGCAAACACCCTAGGAACAGTGACAATTCAAAGTGAGAGAATAGCAGTGAATGTTTTGGTCCCTGGGGCAGTCTGGTCAAGAGTCAAGGAGGGCTCTGCAGGCCTAGTGCCTGGGATGTCTTCTCCAGTCTACCCTCTATTCAAGCAAATAGGAGCTTGCAGATTTCCAGGCCAGGCTCAGTTAAGGTCTCTCCTTGGGGCCCCTCTGCACTGGCTCCTTCCAAGTGACTGCTGCTCCCTCATAATCCCGACGGGCCTGGTGTTCACAGCCTATTCCACACATGGGTCTGCATCCAGTTCTGGGGAATCCTATCTCCATCCAGCTTCTCGCAGTTCCTGGGAGCCATGCAACCATCACTTCCAAACAGAGCCCGGCCATCTCTTGGTTCAGGACCCTTCCCCTTACCTGGCCAGGAGGACTGGGAGGTAGGGAGGAGAAGAGACTGATGGGAGTTGTAGTTTCCTGCTTAGCAGATCCATCACTCTGGCACCTTTGCTGTCTTAGAATTTTTGGCTGTGGCTGAAATCAAAACAGTCTACTGAGCGTGCTCAGTAAAGTAGCTGGTCTTTTCAGTAGGATGCACCAGATCAGGATGCTTTGAACGTTTGCAGATTGGGACTGTGAGAGGCTTGGATCGGATGAGCTTCAGGTCGCCAGGGCACTGGGGTGTAACAGAGATTAGAGAAAACTGTCATCTCCCCAGGGCCTTCCTTAGGCATATGCAACATACAGCTGCGTAGGGCACCTGAAAATTTGGGGCATCACTGGGTCTTAGTGTCCACCCTCCTGGCTTTTCTATCCCTGTTCTGACCCTTCCTGCAGGCTCCCACAACTGGCTGCTGCAGCCTGGTGAGTCTTCCTCAGGAGGGGATCTAGTAGTTAAAAGTGAAAAAGCCTCCAGCCTGCCAGCCCTATTAGCACAACACTGAAACTGTTAGAGAGCCAGTCAAGGGGTAATGAAGCCATTTAACAGGCATTTGCCAACCCCCAAGTCTATACTGTCTGTTTCTGAATTTACTGACAAAAACGGTTGGGCATTACTGTAATATTTCCTCAGAATATGCCAGTCTACAGGACCTTAGTTTAAAATTTGCTTTACAAATATTTCATTAATGAGTTGGTGAAGATTGTAAAATCACATCTCTAAAAAATCCTTGCATAGCTTTTTAGATGCACAATCATCTTTAGCCCTAAATGCTTGGATCTTCAGACATATAGTTTTTTAAATAAATCCTTCAAAAGACCACCCTTATTTAAAATACACATTTGAATTACTATAGTAAAAAAAACTTGCTTCCAAAGTCTTCCTGTCCTTTCTGTCCATCCCTTTCTCCCTTCACCCCCTCACCCCCCACTCCTCCCATTGAAGAGAGCCCTTAAAGCAGGGGTCGGCAACCTTTCAGCAGTGGTGTGCCGAGTCTTCATTTATTCACTATATTTTCAGAAGGTCTCTTTCTGGAAGTCTATAATATATAACTAAACTGTTGTTGTATGTAAAGTAAATAAGGTTTTTAAAATGTTTAAGAAGCTTCATTTAAAATTCAATTAAAATGCAGAGCCCCCTGGACCAGTGGCCAGGACCCAGGCAGTGTGAGTGCCACTGAAAATCAGCTCGTGTGCCGCCTTCGGTACATGTGCCATAGGTTGCCTACCTCTGCCTTAAAGGGACAACACCCCTTTCCTTCCAGATAGCTGGACAAAGAGTTTCCCTTTCTTGACTTCTGACTATCTGATGAACTAGTTTTAAGCAAAATCAGTACCTTAGTAAGATATAAAATCCTTTGTTATGCCTAAAATCTTTGGAAACATATTTTTTAAAGTTGGTGAAATTTCATAAACATGTCTATTGTTATGGAGATCACACAAAGTAAATTAGTGTTCCCTTTTTCTAAAAGCAATGAACATTATTATAGGTTTCAGAGTAGCAGCCGTGTTAGTCTGTATCCGCAAAAAGAACAGGAGTACTTGTGGCACCTTAGAGACTAACAAATTTATTAGAGCATAAGCTTTCGTGGACTAAGAAGTGGGCTGTAGTCCACGAAAGCTTATGCTCTAATAAATTTGTTAGTCTCTAAGGTACCACAAGTACTCCTGTTCTTTTTGCAAACATTATTATGAACACACTAAACCTCTGTGACTGATTAATTTAAAATAATGTCTTTGTTTCAGAGAGTTAAATATGTAGTAATCTGGAATGATTACTTTATGAAAGTTTAAGAGTATATTTAAAATATAAAATCAGCTTAGAAATACTGATTAAGAACATGTAAAACAGAGAAGAGTGGCATCATGTATTTCCATAATATTTAATGTTATATTCAGCAGGACAGCTAACTCACCCTTACTGCAAAACTGACAATCTTCAGGCCATATGAAAAAACCTGTGATTGACACTTGGCAGCGGGGAGGGATAGCTCAGTGGTTTGAGCATTGGCCTCCTAAATCCAGGGTTATGAGCTCAAATTTTGAGGGGGCCACTAAGGGATCTGGGGCAAAATCAGTACTTTATCCTGCTAGTGAAGGCAGGGGGCTGGACTCAATGACTTTTCAACATCCCTTCTAGTTCTAAGAGATAGGTATATCTCCGTATATATATATTTATTTATTCCCAAATTTAGTGCTTTTAATTAGGTACCTTCTGCATGTCCATTCTGCATGAGGGAGAGGGTATAGGGGTCTCTGCGGGGAACTCTGACTCTCCGCCGCCATGAGGCGGGCCAGGTGTCTCGTTATCCTTTGCTGCCTCGTCCCCCTCACCCCATACCCCGCCGGGCTGTGAGCTCAGGCTGCCGTCGGGCATAGGGGCACCAGTTTGATAATAATGTGTAGGGCCCCATAAATCCTAAGGACGGCCCTGCACCTCCCTGTTTTCTGTGTGTTTCCTTTGGGCGTTTGACAGCACTTCATATACTGGCAGGTTTCAGAGTAGAAGCCGTGTTAGTCCGCATCCGAAGAAGTGGGCTGTAGTCCACGAAAGCTTATGCTCTAATAAATTTGTTAGTCTCTAAGGTGCCACATGTACTCCTGTTCTTTTTACTTCATATACTGTCGCTTTCCCCACTGCTCATGCCTTGTCTATGCTTTTGCTCTGTGGTTTGTGTGGGGGGTGGGGATGTCGCATAGCAGTGAAGGGAACATAACAGGAAAACATCACAGTGAACCACAGCTTTGCATAGGTATCAGGCGCCTGGAAGGACTTTTAACTCATTGTTTGAACCTGATTACATGCATGGTTCAAGTTGAGGCCGTCCCTTTAACTAAGGCCTTGTCTACACGGGCACTTTACAGCACTGCAACTTTCTTGCTTCGGGTTGTTTCAGGGCTGTAAAGAGCCAGTGTAAACAGTGCACCAGTGCAGGTAGCTATGCCCCTCATGGAGGTGGGATTTAACGTTGCCCGTGAAGACGTGCCCTAAGCCACTCACGAGTTCACATATCTAGTCACAGGTAGGGCCGGAGTAACCATTAGGCTAATAACGCTATAGCTTTAGGCCCTCCTATTTTTAGGCCCTACTGGTCATGCAGGGGGCTAGGCCCGGTGAGGGTGAAGGAGCTTAGCTCACGCAGCCCTGCTGAAGTGCTCCTGCCAGCGGGAAAGGCAAAGCAGCCACCTAGGGTGACCAGACAGCACCTGTGAAAAATCGGGACAGCGGGTGGGGGGTAATAGGAGCCTATATAAGAAAAGGACCCAAAAATCGGGACTGTCCCTATAAAATTGGGACACCTGGTCACCCTACAGCCACCTGCGGCTTGGCAGGAGCTCAGCCCGCAGCCAGCTGGATGCCTGCTGCATCTCCCCGTGCTGCGGTTAACACTGGTGTGTCTGGACACTAAAAGTCCAGTTACCACGGGAACCCATGCCAGCCGTGGGTGTAGTTTAGGCAGGCTTTGCCCCCCGCCCCCCATTTCTCTGGAGCTCTGCTTAGTTGTCAGGGAGGGAAGAGGCTCCCTCTGTCCCTCTCCTCTGCTGAGGCTGGCAGGCAACTCCAGGACGCTGCCTCCCGGGTCCTAGGGCCTGTCACCGTCATACTTAGGACCTCCCCTCCCATTAGCCTTAGGCTTCTCATAACCTTAATATGGCCCTGGTCACAGGCACTGTAGGGTTGTGATCATCTTCTGTAGCTCGTACACGTATTGCTACGTGACTTCTCGGACGTAAACTGTGAACCTTATTCCCACCCCTAGCCCTTTGCTAGACACCAGGATAAACAACAGCAATACCCAGCTCTTAGATAGCGCTACTAATCAAAGGGCTTTACAAAAGTGGTTAGTACCTTTATCCCCGTTTTACACATGGAGAAACCGAGGCACGGAAAGTCAAGTGATTGAGACAGAGACGCCTAATTAGCTCTCACGCCATGTCACTCTTTTCCCGAAATCAGAATCCCACTTCTAACTTCCTGAGCCCTCCACCAATGCCCAAGCAGACAGGTGGGCCTAGGAGACCGTGAAGGTCAGGCTATCTCAGCCCTGGGCAGGGTGAAGAGTCCAAGGAAAGGGGCCCTCATGCAGAATGCTCTGCCTACAGCCCCCTCCTCCTTATATTAATGTAGTCCAGCTCAGCTGCAGGGGCATGGCAGAGTGGGGAGAGAGCTGGGGGGTCTCAGATAAGAAGGTCTCAGGCCATTTAGGGCTTTGTTGGTCAGACCCAATATTTTAAACGTCACTGGAAGGCAACAGGCAGCTACTGCAGATCCCAGAGCACTGGGCGCTTGCCCTCTGGCTGAGATATTCTATTTATCAGACAGGCTCTCTCACTTGGCACTGGCTTTGGTTTCCAGTCTGGAGCTGACAAAGGCACGAATCCCGGTAGCAGGGCCGGTTCCAGCATTTCTGCTGCCCCAAGCAAAAAACAAACAAACAAAAAAAACCCGCGATGGGCAGCGGCAGTTCAGCGGCAGGTCCTTCGCTCCTAGAGGGAGTGAGGGACCTGCCGCCCCCGAATTGCCGCAGGTGCCGCCCCTCTCCCTTGGCCGCCCCAAGCACCTGCTTGTTAAGCTGGTGCCTGGAGCCGGCCCTGGCACTGTGCACACACAAAGAAAGAAACAGCCCCTGCTACCTGAAGAGCTTGCAGTCTAAATAGTCAAGACAGACAAATGGCTGGAAGGGAAACAAAGGCATAAAGATGTCAGGAGAGTTTCCCAAGGTCACACAGCAAGTCAGTGGCAGTGCCAGGAATTTTGCCACTGACTTCAATGGGGCCAGGATTTCACCCCCAGTCTATAGATTCCCAATCCAGTGCCCTGGCCACTAAACCAGTGGTTCTCAACCTTTCCAGACTACTGTACCCCTTTCAGGAGTCCGATTTGTCCTGCATACCCCAGGTTTCACTTCACTTAAAAATTCCTTGCTTACAAAACCAGACATAAAAATACAAAAGTGCCACGGCCACTATTACTGAAACATTGCTAACGTTCTCATGTTGTCTGTATGAAATTTTAGTTTGTACTGACTTCACTAGTGCTTTTTATGTAGCCTGTTGTAAAACTAGGCAAATCTACCCCCTGGAAAACGTCTGCATACTCCTGAGGGTACACGTACCCTTGGCTGAGAACCACTGACCTAACCAACACGACCCCTACTTTCGGGTCTGCCCTGCTTGCTCTCTCTCTCTCTCTAAACCACTCCAAAAATACTATCATACATGAGATAATGAAGTTGATTTACAATACCCAAGGTGAGCCTCCACAGAGTTGCAAGCCAGGTATTTTTGACGAAAGGTGTCCATCTACAACATTTCCTATTGCCGGAGATCTGGGTGATTCCATTTCTTTATTCTTTGAAAGAGGCAAGACATGGCATTTCTTTGCATGGGCCTTTGTTTAATACAAGAAGCAATAAACGGATCAGTTAGTTTTCTTCCTCCCTTTGGTATCTTTGTCTACAGGTGCCCAAAAGAATAAAATCTCCATTGAACAGATGACACCGAGGCATTTTAAATCTTGTATCTGGGGCCTACGCGCCATGGAAATTGCCAGACTGGAACTACATAGATCAATTTAGCAAGACCTTTTCTTGACTCATAGATGGCTAAAAAAATCCAATTCTTGATTTACAGGCTTTCCCACAAGTCCGTCCAGGAAATGTACTAGTGTTTTCTAGCTGTAACCTCCTGCGCTTTCTGATTGCAAATTACCCACTTCTCTTGTTGACTAATACACCTCAGTTCAGAAATCCCTGCACTGGGTGTAATTCTGATGCAAACTGGTTTGTTAGCAGCTATAGGTTTGCGTGTGCTGCTATCCATATCCGAAGAAGTGGGCTGTAGTCCACGAAAGCTTATGCTCTAATAAATTTGTTAGTCTCTAAGGTGCCACAAGTACTCCTGTTCTTTTTCCAGTAAGTAAGGCTCTTTTAGGACACGTTTGTATCTCCTTGTAAAGGAGCTAGAATGAAAATGGCCATATTGGTGCTATTAAAATATTGTCAATAGGCGGTTTTGTTGGGGCAAATCCTTCAAGTATCCAAATTCAAGTCTGAACGAGGACTGGGGGGGCTCACCTTCACTATACTCCACTGACTGTTCTGGGATGGTTTGATGGTGCCTGACTGATGAACGTGATGAGTTCAATTTTCATTATTTCTGGGCTCTGAGAGGTTTTCTGCCACAATCAGAAAAAGACCCAGATCCGTGACCTTATCAGGCTGATCAAAAGGGAGAGTGTGGTCTCTATTACAGGCAGACTGGCCACGGTTTCTGGTGCTTGTTAAATACTGGAGATTGGTTTGGATTTTCACTTCTACCTCCTCTAACAGTTGTGTGCATCAACAGTCTGCCTGCTGCTGCCTCTTCTTGTGGGGGGGATCTTTTCTAAACAGTTTCACATACAGCCATGCCAAGGGTTGTGTGAGAAGAAGATTAAAAGGGTGGAGCCATTTGTTCGGGCCTCCCTGCAGGGCAACATAGCTCACCCTGTTGCTATTCTCTGGAGACGGCTGCTGGCGGTCTGTCCTTGCTTCTTGTATTTGCTCCCCTTTTTCACCTTTATTTTTCCCCGGAATGACTTAACAGTCAATGGGTGCCTTGGATGTCCGGTAATTGCAGAAGCAGCCGCTGACGCTCAGAAGGGTGAAGTTCTAGTGGATGGGATAACAGTAATTTTGGAAGTGAAGAGACTCTTTAATCCACTATTGAAATTAACATGAGCACAGGTGGCCCAGTTTATGTCTTTGAAGGAGAACGGTCCAGGAGGAAATGAAAAGGTAGTCACCAGATCTCAGGGCACAAGCTAATCACCAGTAATACAGTATTGCAGAAATACATGCATTATGTGAGATCTGTCTTTATGTCAAGCATCTGGCATTGACCACTGTCAGAAAGGCTGCACGGATCATTGGTCTCTCCAGTATGGGAATTACTAGGTAAGTATTACAAGCAGATTCGTTTTCAGTAATTGCACACCAGGCCCACTGCCCAAGATACCTTGTAGGAGACAGTACAGTATATATTCACATACCCACACACCTCACACTCATCTCCCTCCAAAACACAGGACTTCCTTCACTCTCCTATACACTCTTCCCCAGGTAGATATTGACACACACTTCCCTTGAACTCACACACACTCCTTCCCCTCCCCCAGCACATTCTCACCCAGATTCAATCAATCAGTCAGTCAGACACACTCCCTCTAGAGCACATACATACACCTACCCTCACCATAGGGTGACCAGACACCAAATATGAAAAATCAGGACAGGGGGTAGGGGGTAATAGGAGTTTATATAAGAAAAAGACCCCAAAATTGGGACTGTCCCTATAAAATCAGGACATCTGGTCACCCTACCTCACATACATGCACCAACAAAGGCAGCAAACACACACTCATACAAATGTTCACACACTCTGAGAGACTTTTAAAAGAACTTTTCCTCAAGAATTTAGCTTTTGTACTGGAGGGCTGGGAACATGCTCCTAGACTGGAGAGCAGGAAGTGGAGCAGCACAAGTAAAACAAACACCATGACATTTATTGTAGCAATCCTCCCACGCTGGGACTGGGATCTGCATGTCACCTAAGGCCTTCTTCATGCTGGCTAACAAATGAGTTGTAAACACATTGGCAGACAAATCAGTTTCTGACATGAGTTGTGTGGACTAAAGATAAACTATGTTAAACTCATGTTTTCTAAAAACCCCAAACAAGTGTGTGTCTAAAGATAAACTATGTTAAACTCATGTTTTCAAAAAACCCCAAACAAGTGTGGGTCTAGATTTAATAGGGCTATTTTAAACATTATATAATTTGGTTGACCCATCCATCCCATTTATTTAAAAATGAATGTTGCAATTGTGGTCCCATTGAAGTCCATGGCAAAAATCCCAAAGATAAACCATTATGACCATAAGCCAGAACTATACTGTACTATAACATTCAGTCTTTCATTGACATACAAAATAGGTAGCACAGGACTGCTAAGCAGAAAGTAATATTTCTACACCAAATGCCCATGTTTCTACCTGTGTATAAAAAACACTGCACCATCTAATTCTGGGGCCATCAGTATAGAATAAGATAGTGCCATGTACCTATGAATAACAATACAGTATTATGTACTATATACATCTTTGTAGAACAATGTTGTACCAAGTGTCTGTATTCCAAAAATACCAAAACAACCCCCACACCCAAAACAACAACAAAAACTGTCTAACAAAGAGTTAAGTGTGCTAAGTGATAATATACTTCCTTCTTACAACATTTACAAAATTCAAGCATTTAAAAACAACAAAATGAATACTTAATATCAGCAAAATCCCTATGCTGCCTACACAATAAGCAAACGCATTCTTATCAAGTGTAAAGAAATGCATATTCCATCACAACAGCTTTAAGTCTAACCCATGGGAAGTTATTGTATTTTATTTTTATTGTCTTGATTATAATATCTAAATATCTTGATTGTGGCAGCTAATTTTTTTCAGTGATGTTGTTAAATGTTAAATCATATCAGTTACTTATCAACTGACGGTAGAACTTTGGGGGGAAATACTTGAAATTGAGAATAATTCCGTATATATGATTCAGCCAAAAAAATGCAAAACATTATTGGTTTACGGTAACCTGTATATATGCAAATGTGTATTTGAGGCTGAGCAATATGGATCATTAATGTATAAATTTGCAATGTTCATGTTACCCTTTCAAAAGGATTGTGTGTCTTGTTTATATTTTGAAGTTACTCAGGAAATAATGCAGTTTATTCTGGATCACAGTTAAGGCTGTGGCATTACATTAAGGAATTTGAGGAGAACACCGTAATGTATTTATTATGTTTGTAGTGTAAGAGTTATAATATCTTTAACTATTAATTTCCTTGCTAATAAGGGAACGGATTTTGTAAGTGATTAAATACGTTACTGTTGTCATTTAGCAACCTCCCCGCCCCCTTTTTTTAAAGCAAAGTTTGGTTTTGGAATTGTCTGGGGTTATTTTATTAAATATTTTTCCTCCCCTCACCTCCCCCCACACCATTAGTTTAGGTAAAAGAAGATACTGGGGTGAAATCCTAACCCCATTAAAGCCAATGGGATTTTTGCCATGGACTTCAACGGGACCACAATTGCAACATTCATTTTTAAATAAATGGGATGGATGGGTCAACCACATTATATAATTAAAGGCGTGAACAGTGCTGGTCAAGTGAATAATGGATCCTGCACAGACGTGTCTTGTTCCATGCACACATTCACTAGCACAGCTTACCTTCACACTGAACATTAGTAAAGAGTTCTAAAAACCCATTAAACATCAAGCCCCAGGGAGTGTGTTTCTTGAGGACTGTTGTGCTCCTTGGTTACTGGCAGAAATCCGAAACCCAAGTGAGTTTAACTCTGCTGAGAAATTCAATATATAACCTCCAAGTGCCCTGTTTGGAACATCTTGTTGCTGTTATGAAACTGAATTCACTAGTCCAGAAGAAGACATAGGCTGCCTTCTACTCCCTCTCCCTGGGCTGATCCTGCACCACTGGGATTTTTAGTATAGACTTCAATGACGTCAGAATCACGGCTGCTGTGTGTGTCTATGCTCCACTACGTTCTTCATCTCATTTGCAGTTTTCCATCTGCATGCTTTTTCTGAGTCACCCCTTACTCTGAGCCCAGCCTTCCAATTAATATCCACCTCCCTATCTTCCTCTTTTTAAGAAACTCCAGAAAACCAGCATCTGTCGTGAAGATTCCAGCTATAAGACCCACATGCCATTTGGTTCACTGCTATTCAGGGCCGGCTCCAGCATTTCTGCCGCCCCAAGCAAAAAAAAAAAAAAAAGCCGCGATCGGCGGTGGGCAGTTCAGCGGCAGGTCCTTCGCTCCTAGAGGGAGTGAGGGACCTGCCACCCCCGAATTGCCGCAGGTGCCGCCCCAAACACCTGCTTGTTAAGCTGGTGCCTGGAGCTGGCCCTGCCGGTCCCCACATCTAAAGTAAAAAGGTCACAGGAGAAGGAGAAACGCCTCTACCCTGGCCCCAGGCTGCTGCGGTGAGAGAGGCATGGCGGGCTGGTGGTCCTCTCTCCCTGCCGCAGCCCCAGGGCAGCCTGCACTCCAAACCCCTCATCCCCGGCCTCACCCCAGAGCCCGCACCCCCAGCCAGAGCCCTCATCCCCCTCATTCCAACCCTCTGCCCTAGCCCTGAGCCCCCCATGGATCTGTAAGTCACTCATTTATACAGTTGGGGTCTTTGATCTGTGGAGATCATGAATGGGACATCAGCCAGACAATGGGCCACTCCTCAGGGCAAAGCTTCGATAGGGCCCAGTCTTTGCATAACCTGAGGGGTAATTTGCGTTCACTTCCCCCTAGGTATTTCTTGGGAACCTAACTTAACTTTGTTAGGCACATTGTTTAAAATAGTCCTTTGAAGCTCCCCACGGTTCATACTGGCCCTAGAGAAGTTACAGACAACTGCACTATACTATATAACTTTGCATTTTGAAGACACTGGACTCCAAAAATACTTAAACTGTGTGTGTTCAGGAAATTGCCAAATCTGTCACAAGCCATATCCAGGCTGAAGGAAAACAGAGGCATCTGGATCAATAGTTTTCAACCTGTGGTTTGCAGACCCCTGGGGGTCCTCAGTCAATGTTTAAGGGGTCCGTGAAAGGTTGTCGTTACCACAGAACAGTGGTTTTCAATCTGTGGCCTGCGGACCCCTGGAAGTCCAAAAGGGGTCCGCACCTCTGTTTGAAATATGTTAGAGATCTGCAATTGAAAAAAATGTGAAAACCACTGAGCTAGATCATCTGAGAATGAAGCCTCTGCTCCTACCGAATTCTAAACCATGTTGTGTGCTCCTTTTGCAGGTCACTCGTTGATGTGCTACACATGCCAAGGGGAGACGTCTAACAAGTACTGTATGAAGATATCTATGTGCGCAAAAGAAGACAATTATTGTGTGACAGTCAAGGATGTTGTAGGAGCTGGTACGTTTTGGAATCATCCATCGTTATAACGCATTATTTGTATTGTAGTGGTGTCTAGGGGCCACAGGGATTGGGGCATTCTTGTGCTGGTTGCTATACAGACATTCCAGGATGGGGTTTTCAAAAGCACCTAAGTGACTTAGGAGCTCAGGTCTCACTGACTTTCAATCCCAACCATGGTGAGCCTATTATACCCTAAACAGAGGTCTCTGCTCACCACTTGCCTAGCTTTAGAACTACCAGACCAGATCCTGAGCTGGAATAACTTGGGGTTTCTCCACTGAAGTCAAGAGAACTCTGCAGATTATACCAGCCAAGGCTCTGGCCCACCAAAGGTATTTCTAAGGCTCTAGTGAACATGGTGTCTAAGGGTAGGTCTACACTTACCCGGTAGTTCGGCAGCGAGCGATCAAACTTCTGGGTTCGACTTATCATGTCTTGTCCGGACGCGATAAGTCGAACCCGGAAGTGCTCGCCATCGACTGCGGTACTCCAGCTAGACGAGAGGAGTACCGCGGAGTCGACGGGGGAGCCTGCCTGCCGTGTGTGGACCAAGGTAAGTTCGAACTAAGGTACTTCCAACTTCAGCTACGTTATTCACGTAGCTGAAGTTGCGTACCTTAGTTCAAATTAGGGGATTAGTGTAGACCTGGCCCAAGTGACATACAAATCGATTTATGTATCAGAGGGGTAGCCGTGTTAGTCTGAATCTGTAAAAAGCAACAGAGGGTCCTGTGGCACCTTTGAGACTAACAGAAGTATTGGGAGCATAAGCTTTCGTGGGTAAGAACCTCACTTCTGTCTTGCATCTGAAGAAGTGAGGTTCTTACCCACGAAAGCTATGCTCCCAATACTTCTGTTAAATCGATTTATGTAGTATTGAGCACAGCATTATTTAATCTCCCTCTCTTAGGCCACGCTTCCAAGTTTTTGTGGCTCCCCCCCTCACCCCATCTTCTTCTGGAAGGATAAATAAATGATCCCTGAACAGCAAACTGCCGAGCAGCAGGAAACTTCACACCACCAGGAGGCAGTCTCCTTGGGAGGGGATCCTCCCAGAATCTCACTAAGACACACTAACGGGTGGGAGAGCCCAGTGGTGGTCTGGAAGGTTTGGGGTCTGGTGAGTGATTGGGATGAAGCCAGTGGAGGCAATGCCATACATCCAGCAGGTCAGTGGGCAGTACCATGCCATCCTGCCTTGTCATGCCCCCCATACTGGCTGTAGTCCTGCACTGGTCCCATTAGGATTTCCCCTAGATGATCCTACAGGAATATTGGGGAAGAATTCCTGTTCCCCCCACCAGTGAATGTGCCATGCCATGTCAGAGGGCATTACTGTATCACATTATTGTGCTCAGCTGAATTTGTTGCTCACATATGCACTGCTTGGGTGTGTACAGGGCACTCACCAAACTCTCAAATTTCCATCCTAGCATGCAGTGGGCTGAATCTAAAATCTGGACTGGACTCTCTATGGGCCAGTCTATTTTTCGGATGTTCCCTCTCTCTAGGTTCTTATACGGTCCCTATCACCATAGTGCCTGTCTGGGTCAGGAATCTAAAGGGCATGTTAGAGGCTATTACCTAGCGAGCGGTCTTTAAATACTAAGTGCTGTAAAATGAACACCATAGCCTGAGTCTAACCATTATCTAAAAGCATCTGGTTCCTGCATTTCCTGGCTTATAAAGACTGACTGGGGTAAGGACCTAGTTGGTCATTAATTGTAAAGAAATTCCACCCTGTTGGTCATTATTGCATAGGCACTTTGATACTATTATCTCCTTGGTACTAAATGTAGTCAGAACTCAAGGGAACTTTTCAGCAACGATTCCTCTCTTTGTTTCCTTTTCCCGGGTAAGGTTACAAATCCAAATACCGCATCTCCAAGATGTGCTCTCCAGAGTGCCCAAAAACGATCATGAAGCAAGGCAAAACGGGTGCTAAAGTGTTTTGCTGCGATAAACTATTGTGCAATGTGAATGGAGCCAGCAGCATGGAAACCAGCTACTCGATGATTTCCATGGGGATCCTGGCTAACTTCATCTACATCTTCAGATCTGGACTATGACGGGCCAGGAAAAGAGGACTTTATGCCCCGAAGAACCTGCTCAGGCCCCACTGAGATACCAAAAGCCTACTCTGTGCAAAGCTTTCCTTTGGGCTAACACTTCCCCCTATACTCTAAGCGTCACTTCAGACCCCCTTAGCAAATATCATCTCTATCACTTTTCACACCGTTGTTCTTGTCTCTCCCGCTGGGTCCAGGGCCACAGCTCTCAGATCCCAAGCGCCACCTTCCATATCTGTGGTTTTGAAGACCTGGAAATATCAACTGAACAGGGCTGGCTCCAGTGTTTTTGCTGCCCCAAGCAGCGGACATAAATAAATAAATATTTTTTAAAAAAAGCCAGCAGCTCTACCGCCGCCGCGTCATTCTTCGGCGGTAATTTGGCGCCAGGTCCTTTCCTCCTAGAGGGACTGATGGACCCGCTGCCGAATTGCCGCCAAAGAGCCGGACTTGCCGCTCCTTTCCATTGGCCGCCCCAAGCACCTGTTTGCTGCACTAGTGCCTGGAGCCGGCCCTGCTGTAACCGATGGATACATCCGACCAGATGATGTACAAAGTACTTATACAGGTCCTGATCCGGGAAAGCACTTAAAGCATGTGCTTAAATTGTAATGAACTCCTTGCCCATGTAAAGAAAGGAGCAGTGAGTAGGAGTGGAGAGGCGATTTTACCTCCGAAGACAGCACTGGAGAGACTGATACTGGAATACTGGGTCCAGTTCTACTGTCTCCATTTGTAAAAGGATATTGAAAAATTGGAGAGGGTATGCAAAGAAGAGCCATAAAAATTATTTGAGGGCCAGAAAAAATGCCTGCCAGTGAGACACTTAAAGGACTCAATCCATTTAGTTTATCAAAAAGAAGATGAAGAGGTGACGCTTTTATTTACTGCAGGGAAAGTTCCCTCACAGTCGTTTATTCCAGCCAAACAAACTGTGCTGTATTTGGCTTTTCTGACCGCTTGGAAGCACTGCCATAAGGAAAAGGATCCGGTGGGCTCTCAAAGATTCCTGGATTCCCTCACTCTTGTTTTCCTGGCTCCTGAACAACCAGGCTTCCCAGGTTCAATACAGGCCCCAGCCCTGCAGCTCTGAAAAGTCTACCGGCTGCTAAGCTGAGTTTTGAGAATTCCCTGGCACTGTCCTGTGATTCCCTGTGAGTGAAGTGGTATCCAGCGGTGGCTCACAGATCTTCCTGCCCAGTCGGATTTCAGTGGGGACGAGGCAGTAAAAAAGCTGGGAAGACTGAGTGTGTAAGAAGCCTTTAAAGGTCAGGGAGGGAGAGGGGAGCAGCGCAGGGTAAGCTGCATCGGGGAGCAGCCAGAGCGGGAAGTACAGGCCGGTAGCGTAGCTAGCAGGGTGCAGGGGAAGCAGCTGCTTCCCCCGCCTTTCCAAAAGTGGCCGGAGGAGCGACGGGGGGCACAGGCTGGCGTCCCGCAGCACGGCCGGCAGCCATGGGAGGGGCGGCGGGCACAGCCGGAGGAGCGGGGGGGCACGCCCGGAGGAGCGGGGGGCGCAGCATGTGGCCTGCAGCGCGGCCAGCAGCCGCGGCCGGAGAGGTGAGGGGGGGGCGCAGGCTGGTGGCCCGCAGCGCGGCCGGCAGCCGGGGGGGGGGGGGGGGCNAGAGGAGCGGGGGGGGGAGGCGCAGCATGGCGGCTGGCAGCCACAGCCAGAGGAGCAAGGGGGGGGAACGTGGGGGTGGCACGGCAGGGCCGGAGGAGCCATGGGGGGGGAGGGGCGGTGCGGCCGGAGGAAGAGGCAAGGGGGGCATGGCCAGAGGAGGAGCCAAGGGGGGGCGCCTTTTTTATGTTTGCTCCCCTCCCCCCCCATTAGAAGCTGGCTATGCCACTGGTACAGACATGTTTTCCATGTTGTCCATCTCCCCCGCCCATGAGCCCTTGTGCAGTCCATGGGTAAGCACGGTCTGAAGGAGATCTCCCCTGACAGCTAGTGATGAGCTAGGCAGCGGTTCTCAAACTTCATTGCACCGCAACTCCCTTCTGACAACACAAATTACTATATGACCCCAGGCTGGGGGAGACAGGGTAGACAGAGACGAAACCTGAGTCCCACTGCCCCGGCGGGCGGGCGGATGGGGGGACAGAACTAGAGCCCTGCCCCCCCCAAGGGCTTCAGCCCAGGGTGGCGGGGCTCAAGCTTCAGTTTCAGACCTGGGCCCCAGCGAGTCTGACATGGGCCCTGGTGTAGCCTGGTCTATAGATTAGGAATAGAAATTCCCAGTTATCACTTTGAGGGTTGACAGGTTCTTGTCCCAAGATCAGGCCCGGTGTTATTCAAATGATTCTATAGTTGGGAACCCCGATGTGCACAGGTGTAACACTCACTCTATAGGAACTCTTTTATATTTACAAATAAATAATTCATTAATACATTTAGCAAAGTCACACACACGCTACCTCAGTAAGTTAGATAGAGAGAATACAGAAAGTACATCTGAACATCCATCCTCCCACCATCCCTTGCCGAACAACCTGCAATGTTAGCCATTATCTTCCTCGTCATCGTCACCTTCCTCATCTTCACCAGTGGCCATCATTCTGGTCCCTCCCAAGGGCTACATCTCTCTCCCCTACTGCCCTGGGATGCCACTTTTATAATATGTTACGCTGACATTACCATGTCTAATGCATATTCAATAGGCGTTTCTCCCCTCTTCCTTATATGTATTTCCTCCCCTTACCAATGTTAAGGTGTCCTCCTTCTGTAGGTTAGTGTATTTAAGATTTCACCCTATTATCATATACGTCAATTTGTTGCCATGGCACTCTTGGAGACGGATGTTCTGTCCTAAACCTTCCAGAAGTTGGTGTCAGTCAGTTCATGCTCTGTGGTTGGCTGATGTCATTATGGACAAAATTTCCCCTTACACTCTACTGCCTCAAAACTTCTGAGTTACCTAAGTTTATCTATGCCAAAGTTCGTAGGCCTCAAGCTTCATGCTAACTGCTGAAGCCAATGTCTTACAGGATACAAGCCTGTAGGTTCCTTGCATCATAGGCGCCAACTTTCCCTGGCACTGGTGGGTGCTCACCCCCCCCAACCCCCGTGAAAATCACTGCCCAGCCTGCAGCTTCCCCACTGATCTGGGTTCTGTGGGGGAGCCTCAAAATGTGTTATGGTAGAGAGGGGCAGGTGGCAGTGGAGAAGCAGCAGCAGCACGGTGAATGAGGGTGGCTGCAACGGCCAGCGGGAGCAACGGCAGAGTGAACGGTGGCAACCGTGCGAGGCAGCCATGGAAGCATTGCTCAATGCTTCTCCACCCCTCCTTCCCGGGGGTGGGAGGGGAACCCTCACAAAGGCACCTCTGAGCCTTTGCTGACCAAGGACAGCAACTGGGAGTGGAGTGCAGTGGAGGGAGAGGGGAGTGATGTGCTACAGGGACATTCGTTCATCAGACTTTCCCACCGCAAAGTGGGAAACTGAGGAAAAGGACACTGCCCAGCGCGCTCTAGGGTCAGTTTGGCTCATGACTGCACGGTTTTGAATGTGGTTGTGGAATTTTCCCAAACTAATGCCTTTCTCTTTTAATCAAGTTCTCTTTTGTTATACACAGACTCAATGCTTGTGAGAGGGGAAGTACTGCCTCTTAGCGGGATGCTGTTTAGTTTTTCCAGATTACTGGGCGGGGGCTCGAGCCGGTTCTGTGTTGTAGGGTTACAAGGAACCCCTAGGTATTGAACCCAGCCCTTGTGGCTGCTGCCTTCATCTGGCAGAAGGGTTACACATGCCACAGTTGATAGGGACCCACCTGTCTCTCCAGTTTCTCAGGATCAAGTCCAAAGGTGCTGCCAACCCCAAATTAGCATGAGACGGACCGCAGAGCCCAGAGGCTGGCACAGTAACAACAACCAGCCCCACTGTTGTTCATTTGGTTTTCCAGCTTTTCTGGGGAAGACGCTGGCCCCGGTGGTGTGGGATCATTCCAGGGTCCAAACGCACTTGGAAAGACGTACACAAAGTAGCAGCCTCCCCAGAGAGGGGCCTGCTCATTCTGCCCTGGCCCCTGGGGTGAGAGAACTGCTATTATATCATTCCCCATCCCCCTTTCACTCTAGCTCCTCCCCGCCCCCGTCAATCCCCTGTTCCAAGCACTCTCCCCCACACTCTCTTGACCTGCTAAACCCAGGGTTGTGAGTTCAATCCTTGAGGGGGGATTTGGGGCAAAAATCTGCCTGGGGATTGGTCCTGCTTTGAGCAGGGGGTTGGACTAGATGACCTCCTGAGGTCCCTTCCAACCCTGATATTCTATGATTCTATGACCCTCATCTGCGCTCGGTATTCCCTTACCCCTGCTCATTCCCTCCCTTTCCCGCAGTCTCCGACCCCTCACTCCCCCCTACATGCCATCAGCCTCCGTCCTTCTGCCCACATTCCAATACATGCCCCTATGCCTCCCTTAGCCCTACCGTCCCCTGCCCCCTCATAGGTTCCTAGCCATGGAGTCCAGCTTCCCTGGGGGCAGCCTGGCTTTGTTGCCATTGGAAACCGTGGGAGATGGTGGCCATCTTCACTAGGTGCAGCCTCACTGACACCAGCCGAGGCTGTTGTGAAATCACAGCTGTTTTGGCCTGGGGCTTCAGCCCCATTGCCCATCGTGAGAAATGGCAGCCATTTTGAGAGGGCAAAAATTTGTGAGAAAGACGCAGGACATCAGGAGAAGCTTAAAAAACAGCTATTGTGAGAATTGGGAGTTCTGGGTAGCCCTGAATCAGTGCATGCCCTCCCACTGTGGAGCCCTGCCTCGCCCCTAGGGATTACCCCTAGTGCAACAACAGCTGCCAGTAGTGTGCATAGAAATAGGGCTGCCTTCCAGAGGGCTGTTAAACAGCAGCTATTCGAGTCGGACTTTTTTACATCAACAGGTCCAGATAAATTGCATCTGAGATTGGACTTTTTTTCCCTAAAAGTTCTGCTTTAGTTCAAATAGGAATTAATTCAAGGCTGTCCAATGGCCTATGGTATGTAGGAGGTCAGACCAGATGACCACAGTGGTCTTTTCTGGCCTTATACTCTATGAATAAGGCGCCTTGTGGAATGTGAAAGCACAATGCTCCCTGCGTTGGCAGTGCTGGCCTCTGACACATCCCTGAGATCTGCGTGGAAACTGGAGGAATCACGTGGTTAGGGAAAAAGCCCTCGTATGTCCTGCATCCGCACCCCTCAGTCTACAGAGGCATGTCAGGGAGGGGACCTTGAAATCTTTGCAGTCCCTTACCCATTGATTCCTGCAGTATGGACTGATCTGGGCGTGGTTATTTACAGTACTGGCCCTGGCTTGAACCCTTTCATACAGTAGAATACGTTGCTGAAAGGGAAACACAGCCAATTCAGAGATCACTTTTCTTAAAGTGACAACCTGACTTTTTTCATGTAACTTTACCACAGCTACAACTAAAAATAGTCACAGAGGGGAAGAAGGTGAAAGATGGAGGAAGTGAAAGAGATTTTTTTTTTTAATTGCTCAAGTGCTTCAGAGGAGGGTTGGAGGAAACCAGACGAATCACATAAGGACTGTGGTGGTGGTGGTGGCTTTCTGTTAGCAGTTCAGACATTCTGATGATCCGTGCTGTGCAAATACTGATACCCGAGAGAATCTTCTGAACATTATTATTTATTGACGGTTGTACCCGCAAAATGGTGGGCGTTTTCAAAACATTCAGGGAGGGCTGGTCTTCAGGCCGAGGAGCTCACTGCCTAAGAACGGCCATACTAGCATGGCTCCATCTAACCCAGGATGCTGTCTTATGACTGTGGCCAGCTCCAGAGGGAATGAACAGAACAGAACAATTATTGAGGGATACATCCCATTGTCCAGTCGTAGCTTCTGGTAGTCAGAGGTTTAGGGAGCCTCAGAGCATGGGGTTGCATCCTTGACCATGTTGGCTAATAGCCATTGATGGACCTTTCTTGCATGAATTTATCTAGTTCTTTTTTGACCCCTGTTACAGGTTTGGCCTTCACAACATCCTCTGGCAAAGGATGTTTGCCAGCTTGGGGCTAGCTTGACTGTGCGTTGTGTTAAGAAGGACAGACAGACAAGCAGATGGAGATTAGGGACAGGGGAACAATAAAAGGCAATTGATCTACAAGTCTGTTGGATTCACAGTAGGCTGCATGGCTGAGGTGTGTCTTTAAAGGTGTAGGGACCTCACAGAAGAGCTAAGGGAGGCCATACCATGCACAGAGGCTGTGTGGATGACTGTATGAATGACCAAGGGTAGGACAAGGCTGGGGAGGTTGGTGGAGGATGGGGTGCAATATGAAGTTAATGAGAGAAGAGCAATGTTATGTAGACCTTTGATTCACCAGCCGATGGGGAACCACTAGGGGGATCTCAATGGTGAATGTGTGAGGTCCCTGGAATAGATGGCGGCTGTTTATATTTTGAATATTTATTTATTATTGTGTATGTTTCTAATGGGGATATAAATGATCCAATATGGGAAATAGGAGCTACCTCTTTAAAAACAGGGTGGAAGCACAGTGTGTGAGTTAGTTCGGGGGCTAGTGTGTGTGTGTAGGTACTGGGTGTAGCTGGTGGTGCAGAAGGAGGCTGGCTCGTGACTGGCCATTGAGATCTCTACTTGCACAAAACCCTTAAACAAAAGGTGTGAATTCTCAGAATAACCCGTTCTCTTTTAAAAGCTGAGTCTTGTGACTGAGGATGTAACAAGAGCTTGTTATCTGATGCTCAGTTTTACTTCCTGTTCTCAGGCACCCAGAAATGACACCTACCTGTGATGGGTTGGATCACAGAAACCCCCTTGGGAGCTGCTACCCGATGTGCAAAGACTACCCCTGCTTCTGTTTTCCCTGCCAGCTCAGGACTCCAGCACCCTGTCTTGCTGAGCCAGACACTCCCGTCTGCTCCAACACAGACCCAGGGTTTGAATCACTTGCCCCAAAGCTGCAAGTTTACCTGAAAACAGCTCACAGAAGTGTGCTTGTCTTTAGCACTCAGATGCCCAACTCCCAATGGGGTATAACCCACATAAATCCGTTTTACCCTGCATAAAGCTTTGCTCCCCCAGGTATTAATACATACTCTGAGTAAATTACTAAATAAAAAGTGATTTTATTAAATACAGAAAATAGGATTTAAGTGGTTCCAAGTAGTAACAGACTGAACAAAGTAAGTCACCAAGCAAAATAAAATAAAATGCGCAAATCTAGGTCTAATCAAACTGAATACAGACAATCTCACACTCAGAGATGCTTCAGTAAGTTTTTTCTCAGACTGGACACCTTCCAGGCCTGGGCACAATTCTTTCCCCTGGTACAGCTCTTGTTCCAGCTCAGGTGATAGCTAGGGGATTCTTCATGATGGCTCCTCCTCTCCTTTGTTCTCTTCCACCCCTTTATATATCTTTTGCATAAGGCGGAAACCCTTTGTCCCTCTGGGTTTCCACCCCCCCCCCCCACTGGAAAAGCACCAGGTTAAAGATGGATTCCAGTTCAGGTGACATGATCACATGTCACTGCAAGACTTCATTGCCCACTTGCCAGCACAACATATACAGGAAGACTAACAGGTAAACACAGTCATCTGCAGACAATGGTCCTTGTTAATTGGAGTCATCAAGATTACAAACCATCATTAATGGCCCACACTTTATATAATGACAATAGGCCCGCAGAGTTATATTTCATATTTCTAGTTTCAGATACAAGTGGTACATTTATACAAATAGGATGATCGCACTCAGTAGATTATAAGCTTTGTAATGATACCTTACAAGAGACCTTTTGCATGAAGCATATTCCAGTTACATTATATTCACTTATCATATTTTTATAAAACTATCCCAGTTACATTATAATAACTTCTTATGATGTTTTTATAAAACCATATAGACTGCACAACGTCACACCACCTACTCCCATATGCCTCCGGCAGTTCATGTGTGCACCCTTCCCCATCTGCTCTGGTGGTCCTGTGTGTAGCTATCTCCCATTTTCTCAGTGGAAACCCTTTAACAGATGAATGCCCTAAATGCCCTCCTTGCAATAGCTGCCATAGAGCTCTGAAAATATATAGGTCTCTGAGGGAAGATCTCAAAGCAGGGCCTTGAGGGAAGAAGTGGAGCAGGAGCAGAGCCTAGCGGGGGAAGAAGTGGGGCATAGGGTGGTGTAGAGAAAGAGGAGTGGTCCCTTCTTCTTCTGCTCCCAAATTCTATTAATGCCTCCCTGTAGCGGAGTGGACACCCCGCTCCTGCCCGGAGGGGTTAGAACAGCCCTGGAGAGGGCTGCAGCTGGGAAAAGAGAGGCAGATTGGGAAAGCAGCCACAGCTGTGGCCAGGGTAATCAGGGCCCAGCTGGCCCTTATGGGAGGGCGGTGGGCCAGAAGAACAGACACTCTCTCTCTAGCCTCTTGAGAGAGAAGGACCTGGCTGCCTGGGAAGCTGAGGAGGAGACCTGAGGTGGAACAGGGTTGGGGAAGGGCAGAGGGAGCTGGGGGAGATCCAACCTAACAAAGCCCCAGGGTACAAGCCGAGTTCAGGGCCCACAAGCGGATACTAGGGTTGCAGAGGCTGCAGCCTGGGTTTAAGCAGAGGCAGCTGGTTCAAACCCCACTTGCCAATGATGAGTGGCCTTGGCAGACTGCCGTCTGCCCCAGGGAGTGGGGGCTAGATGGTGACTGGCAGTAGCCACTGAGGTGAGGTGGGGATAGGGAGTTGGGGGTTCCCTGGGGAGGGGAGACCCAAAGTTTGGGGGCACTGCCAGGGGGCAGCACCCCAAGGAACAGGGGCACCGGGGTCTGGGAGGGACATGGAGGGCCAGCGACAGGCGAGACACTGGCCTGCAGAGGGCGCTCTAGGCTGGAAGAGCTAATTCCCAGGACATCCAGCAGAAAGTGCCATGCCGGTGAGTCTTCACCCTGCCACACTCCCTCTGCCCCCAGTGCAATGAATGCTGCTGGCCCCACCCCCAAGTCAATTCAGTGGGATGAGGCTGACCCTGCCCGAGGGCTCTTCTATTGCTGCGGCTGCCCTTGCCCCCCTTAGCAGCTCCTCCAGCATCATCCCTGTGCCCTGATTGGGGTCCCTGGGTGCTACCGTAATTTAAATCTTAAATAGCTCACCCAAGAAGCTACATTAAAGTTGCAAAGTCAAGCACTCGAAAACTAGCAAATGCCAGGTAGGTTTTAGTTGCCCTAGCAACCTAATTCTACCCCTGTG
This sequence comes from Trachemys scripta elegans, assembly GCF_013100865.1. NCBI lineage: Eukaryota > Metazoa > Chordata > Testudines > Emydidae > Trachemys > Trachemys scripta. The sequence continues at coordinate 277,820,333 of NC_048299.1, read as the reverse complement.
TGTCCATCCTCGGATGTACTGAATGAGCATGCCAGGTGGGCTGTGACTTGGAGGCAAGCAGTGTTGGTGCTGCAGCTGGTAGGCTGTATAGGGACTAGCCCTGGGGTGGGTCCCAATAACCGCTCTGAGCCATGGCTAATGGAAAGGGTATTTTACTAGGCCTGGCAGGAAAGGGAAGGGTGCAAATACCCTTTGTGATGTTACAGTTCACAGTAAGTAATAGCAGCTCTTGTTTGAGTCCCTGGGACAGTCCACTCGAGTCAGGTCTTTTCAGACCAGTGCATGGGGTGCCCTCTCCAGTCCAGTCCCTATGCAAGCAAATAGGAGCTCCCAGGTTTCCAGGTCAGGCTCAGTATCTCTCACTGGGGCCCCTCTGCACTGGCTCCTTGCCCCAGGGCCGGTGCAAGGAAGTTTCACGCCCTAGGCAAAACTTCCACCTTGCACCCCCACCCCCAGCCCCACAGCAGCTCCCCGCCCTGAGGCGCCCACCCCCCGCCCGGCACCGCCCCAATCCAGCTCACCTCTGCTCCGCCTCTTCCCTGAGCACGCTGCCCCCACTCTAATTCTCCTCCCCTCCCAGGCTTGCGGCACCAAACAGCTGATTGGCGCTGCAAGCCTGGGAGGCAGCAGAAGTGGAGTGGCGACCGCGCAGCAGCCCAGCCCAGGAATGCTATAAAAAAAAATTGGGGGCACCGCCTTTTGGCGCCTCCAAATCTTGGTGCCCTAGGCAACCGCCTGGTTTCCCTGAATGGTAGCACCGGCCCTGCCTTGCCCAGCTTCTGCTGGTCCCCTGTAAGCCCCACACAGACCAGCACCCGTCTGCAATGCCCGGCACACACAGTCTGTTCCACACGTGGCTCTGCAGACAGTTCTTTGCATATCGCTTCTGTAAGGGGACTGGACTGTTGCCCCCTTACTGACATTCAGTGGGGTGTTTTGATTGCTAGCTCCCAGCACTAAAAGGGGAAGGGTCGAGGGGAAATCAGGACCCTGAGACTGACAGGCCCCAGCAACAATGGGGAGAAGCCAATGCTTCAGGCAGTCTGACTGACAGGGCGGGCAGGCTAATGTGGGAGTCAGGAGGCCAGGGGGGTCCCATTCTCCCTGTGAGTTGGAATTGCCTGGGTCAGACAGAGTGGGGCCGAGCTAAGGAGAGAGCAGGGACCTGAGCTGAGCTGGGGAGCAGGGCCATGCCAGCCAGAGGGGCCGGGAAGCAGGTCAGAGCTGGGAGAGAGTCACAGAAGCACCCTAGGGAGAGCAGATCCTGTGCTGGGAGCAGGGGTGCAGCCACAGGGCCAGAGACGCAGCCCAGGGGGCTGGAGGCAGAGCAGCAGCGTCAGTGCTGAGGCCAAGTGGAGCCGGAGCTAGAGCAACTGAGGCCAGCCAAGGGGACCCTGGGCAAAGGGCCCAGTGCGGAAAGATACTCCCAGCCAAGGGTCCTTGCAGACCAGACTGAGGAGGGGGTTCTTAACCCGTCAGGGGGCTGACGCTGGGAAGAAGGGTCCCACCACCCAAAGCCCAGAGGTGTGTGGCCACCGCCATTGCAAGTGTCCAACCCGCAGCATCCCTGCAGCACAGCCAGGGCCTGAGAAGGAGCCTGGGACCTACAAGGAACAGACTGTGACCTGCCCTGATGGAGGGAGTCTCGGGGGGGGCGGACGGGACAAGGAGCAGGATGGGTTGGGGATTCTGAGGGGGACAGTCGGGGCGCAAGAAGTGGGTGGGGTTGGATAGGGGGCAGGGGCAGGCTGTTTGGGGAGGCACAGCCTTCCCTACCTGGCCCTTCATACAATTTTGGAACCTCAATGTGGCCCTCGGGCCAAAAATTTTGTCCACGCCTGCCGTAATGTCTCAAAAACAAAAACAAAAAGTGGCTTTGCGTTTTAATTTAATCGCATGATACGCTCTATGTGGAAAGCCTGCGTTCGCTCGCAGCCTGCGTCCCCACTACTCCGGCGCCGCATTACCATTGGTCCTGCCCTCCCCTCCGACTACTATTCTAGGAAATTCTTTGACCTATCTAAGCGGCCGCATCAGGCATGCCCAGCGCAGTGTCTACAGTGTTTGTAATCTTTGTCGCGTGTACTCTACTGAAATAGCATAACAAGCCCGTGGCTTTACGTTTTAATTCAATCCTATGATACCCCCCTTTAATTTTAAAATATGGATGAGTTCGTTGTTAAGATAAGAAAAGGAGCAGACAAGCTGTTCATGTGAAAGAACCTTTTCAAAGCTAGCACATGTGAAAAACAAACTAAGAAGTACAATGTCCCAGCAGCGCCTCGCTCACTCATGATTTTGTACATTGACCAAGAATTGGCTTCATCAGTTAATTACAATGATGTGATTGAGGAATTGAAGTCCATAACACCATGAGGGCAGGGGACTGGACTCTATGACCTCTTGAGGTCCCTTCCAGTCCTAGAATCTATGAATCTATCACAAAAAACAAACAAACAACCCTGGTGAGCGATGTCTCATTCTCTAGGACAGGAAGATGAAGAAACTGTAATGTGTTTGGGTTAGCTCATTATCTGGTTAAAGATAAAGATCATGAAAACTGACTGTATCTTTGTATACGCCTGGTTATCACTACAGCAAAAATGTGGTATTTTGTGTCTCATTTTTTAAGTAAAGTTTGGTTGTTAATTTAAAAAATAAATAAATTTAGTTAAGTTTTAGTTCCTTTAGTTTGTTGGATGAATAAACATAATGTCCTTTATGATTGAGTAGTCAATAAATGTTTGTCTTTTAAAAAAAATAATTCCCTGGGTGCACACCCTAATGAAATGTGCTGCGCACGCATATGAGTGAGGGTCATTAACCATTGGAACAATTTACCAGGGTCATGGTGGATTTTCCATCATATCTCGATTGCCACCCACCATCCATTGGCACCTGTCCCTTTGCAAATTAGTCCGGTGATTCAAAAACAAACCTCAGATACATTCACCCCGGCTGGATTCTGTTTTTTTACATTGTTTTCTTTATTCTGCTCCTTGTCTCACTTTTCTTATGTAAAATGAATGCAGTGCTTTCACTGTGAGGAATGTGAGCATCACACCTGAATAAACACCTTACCTGTTCTTGCCTGAGCCCAGATGTATTGTGTGTCTGTTTGCTTGCTGGAAAAACAGGGTGTGTGAGTGCCCTGAGCCGAAAGATCAAGTCATGGGTGCAGCACAACTGCTCCTTGGGACAGCTGCTCTGTGGTTCTCAGCAGCACCATCTCTCTTGTCACTTTTCATCCTAACACAGACCTTTACCTCTGTGACGTTATTGACAGAATCTGTAATCGTATAGATCACTGTTGCAACCGCTGTTATATATTTGCAGCAAATATTGTACAAAGGTTGTAGTGTGAGGTGTCTATGGAGAGGTTATGGTTTGCTGGTTATGATTATGCTGTCTATATGCGTTTATCATTTTTGTAGTTGAAGTTATGAATATTGGCTCTTTACTATCTGTATTTCAAATTTATTCTATGCTTCCGGGTGACACCCCAGAAAAGTTGGTGTCAGCTCTGCCTAGCCTGCTTGATTGCCCATTAAGGACCATCAGCTATACAATGGACCCATTGAGAGAAGGCAGATCCCTCTTGTGACTCAGCAAAGTATGCAGGGACTTGCCCATGTGACTCCAAACTCCATTTTCCTGTAATTTCCATTTTCCTGTAATGTTCTTACACCTGGAAAAGACTATAAAAGGCTGATGCCTCATCTCCATCTGGTCTTCAATCCTGCTTCATACCTCTGGAGGAAGTTTGCTACAAACGGAAGCTCTACACAAAGGACTGATTACCCATCCCAGCTGTGGATGCACTCCTGAAACTTGATTTGAACCTGCAGTTTTTCTATCGCTGTTACAAGCCTGAACAAGAACTTTGCCATTACTGTATGTAGTTGATTCCATTTAACCACTTCTAGCTCTCACCTAGATCTTTTTCCTTTTATGAATAAACCTTTAGACTCTAAAGGATTGGCAACAGCGTGATTTGTGGGTAAGATCTGATTTGTATATTGACCTGGGTCTGGGGCTTGGTCCTTTGGGATAGAGAGAACCTCTTTTCTTTTACTGGGGTATTGGTTTTCATAACCATTTGTCCCATAACAAGTGCCACTGGAGGTGATACTGGGAAACTGGAGTGTCTAAGGGAATTGCTTGTGTGACTTGTGGTTAGCCAGTGGGATAAACTGAAGTCCTCTCGGTCTGGCTGGTTTGGTTTGTGTTAGAGGTGGAAAAACCCCAGCCCTGGGCTGTAACTGCCCTGTTTTAAGCAATGTGTGCTGAATTGTCACTCTCAATTGGGTCCCACCAGAACCAGCATCATTACAACCTCCCATGCCTGTCCCCATCCCCCCTCCACTATGGGCCCTGAAGAACACTTGCATTGATTATTCACCTGTTCTTCCCAGCTGTGGTAGCTGTAACTTGTCCCACAGACCAGATGCTGCCTTGTATCATTGTACTCCCTAAAAGCCCTTTCAGATTCAGTCCCTATGACTGAGGCTGGACAGGATGAAGTGTGAGTCTGGTCTACCATAGACATGTCAAATGGGATTGGAGCAAACACTATGGGAGCAAAACCATTGCGGGGACAGTCTGTACGTTAGATATTAGCGTCTCTCCGATCAGCGCCAGACTGACTGCTGGGAAGGCATGATCCAAAACCAAACCTCAGATACATTCACCCCCGGTTGGATTCTGTTTTTTTACATTGTTTTCTTTATTCTGCTCCTTGTCTCACTTTTCTTATGTAAAATGAATGCAGTGCTCGCACTGTGAGCATCACAGCTGAATAAACACCTTCCTGTTCTTGCCTGAGCCCAGATGTATTGTGTGTCTCTTTGCTTGCTGGAAAACAGGGTGTGTGAGGTGCCCTGAGCCGAAAGATCAACTCATGGGTGCAGCACAACTGCTCCTTGGGACAGCTGCTCTGTGGTTCTCAGCAGC
>NC_048299.1:277807809-277815299 GCF_013100865.1 Trachemys scripta elegans | reverse complement strand
TTTTTTTTTTTTTTTTTGCTTGGGGCGGCAGAAATGCTGGAGCCGGCCCTGATCCTAACACAGACCTTTACCTTCCATGCCTGCCCCCATTCCCCCTCCACTATGGGCCCTGAGGAATGAACACTTGAGTTGTTTATTCACATCTTCTTCCCAGCTGCGGTACCTGTAACTTGTCCCACAGACTAGATGCTGCCTTGTATTGTTTTACTCCCTAAAAGCCCTTTTGGATTCAGTCCGTATGACTGAGGCTGGACAGGATGAAGTGTGAGTCTGGTCTACCATAGACGTGTCATATGGGACTGGAGCAAACACTATGGGAGCAAAACCACTGCGGGGTCAGTCTGTACGTTAGATATTAGTGTCTCTCCGATTCCTGCCTTCCATCGTCAGTGAGTGGTGACGGAAAACCCTGCGGCTATATTTAAAAACAGCCATAATGAGCAAGCTCCTTTAACCCCTTCTCGTCATCCCAGAGCGCCCCCATGCAGGCAGGTGTGGTGTTGCAGGCGAGCCCTTACTTTGTTTTCCCCTTACCCAGGGTAGTAGCAAGTCCAAACAGCCTGTTAAATGCTAAAGAGCACCCCCTAGTGGAGGGTGTCATTTATTAACAGAAAAGCCCAGGCAGAACATCAACAAAACTTTCACCCCAACATCGCGGCGGGTGACGAGGTCATCTCAGTCCATGTCCCCCAACTGAGTCCCATGTTCTCCTCTACCCCGGGGTTCCCTTGGTGCCAGTCTCTGCCCTGGGGTTGTGCTTCTTACCCCTGCTGGTGTAACGTCCGTCCACTGTGACCCTTCTCCAGGGAAAGCAGGTGATCCAGGTGAGGCCAGGCTTCCAGCCTATGTCTGGGTGACCACTGGATGAGACCAGGTCCTTTTGGGTGCCTGCAGACTGACGTCCTCTATCTAGGAGGTGCCCGTCTCCATAAGCTCCTCTGAGAGGTTCGCTGTCCCAATAGGTCCCCAGAGAGCCCTGCTCAGCCCTCTGCCTCAGGTTTCTCCTGCGAGCTGCCCTCCGCTCCAGAGGAGCCTCCCATCTCCCATTGGAGCTGCTCTCTAACTGCGCATGGGTAACCTTTATTAATCAGCCACCCAGGGCAGCCAATTACCCCCACTAGGGCTAGAAACTTACTTTTTCTTTAAGGATATATGCTGAAATCATGACATATCCACCTCACTCTAGGGGATTTAAGGAACACAACAATTATCATGTATCAGAGGGGTAGCCGTGTTAGTCTGGATCTGTAAAAAGCAACAGAGAGTCCTGTGGCACCTGAAAGCTTATGCTCCAATACATCTGTTAGTCTTAAAGGTGCCACAGGACTCTCTGTTGCTTTTAACAATTATCATGAGACTCATGAGAGCTGGCAATGCTGAGTTTCATAGAGCCCAAGGCCCAAAAGGGACCATCTTGATCATCTAATCTAACAAAAACCAGAGAAAAAATTCCTAAGGATTATCCTTTAGAAAAACATCCAATCTTGATTTAAAAATGGCCAGTGATGGAGAATCCACTATGACTCTTGGTACGTTGTCCCAATGGTTAATTCCCTTCCCTGTTAGATATTTACACCTTATCTCCAGTACAATGAAAGCCTTTACATGTAACACTTTATATCTCAAATGCTTTAACTGTCTCCCCCATCCCCTCCCATTTTTTTCTGTCTTTAATAAAAGGTTGAATAGATCTGAATGACAGTTGTTACGATTGCAGTCAGCGGTGGTAGCTTGATGTGGACATTACAACGGTGTCTTGTGGAGGCACCGTAAAAAACTGGCTGTAAGTAACTTGCCAAGAGTCACCCAGGAAATCTGTGGTGGAGAAGACAATCAAACGATGGTCTTCCGAGTTCCAGACCAGCATTCTAGCCACTGGCTCCCACCAAAGACTTTATTTGCCTAGCTGGAGAGGAAGGACTGAGGAGGCAGCATTTACAAATAATGCATAATCCAAAGGGATAAACCTAGGACTAGACATGAAGATCAGTTATCTCTATACTTTCTTGCCCTCCAGAGGACTTTGGCTCGTAGTCACATTGCTTATCACCTTTCTTATATACAGGACAGGGAGGCTAGCTGCAACTTTTCCATTCTAACTCTAATAAATGACTGCTTGTGTGCACCCATACGGGTTGTATTTTTTCTTCTTAAAGCCCCAGCTCCTGGAGTCATGAGATCATGTGAGAACTTCAGATGTCATTTATTTATTTTTTTAAATATTTTTAATTCCTCCTGGTTGCAGAGACAAGCTCATGAGTTTTAAGCCAGACTCATAATTTTGAGGGGCTTGATGTATGGTTTTGAATGCGTGGGGTTGGCCACACAGACCATTTAGTCTCTGTGGAATTATAGGTCCAAATTCCATCAGGGACAACTCAGACCTTCACCTTTCGCAGACAGATAAATGGTGTCCCAGGCACTTTACTGAGTGGGAGTAGTTTGGATGAGACCTCAAAAAGCAGGTCAGATCTGCTCTGTATGTACATTAGAGATTTTAGCACACTTTTCATAAGAGAGGAAGGAAGAATTTAGCCAGAATTTCCCCTCTTTGGAGAGTAATTTGAACTGGTTGGTTCCTGCCTTCCACCCCAGAAGTGGCTGCATTTCATTGGTGGCCACATGTTTTAACAGTCGTTGCTGGTACTTACACAAGATCACAAGAGTTTCTGTTCCAATACGCCGTTTGCACATGCCCATAATTTGCCAGCATTTTCATTTTGGGGGCTGACATTTTCCATGGTGGCTGCCTGCTGAAAGGTCATTTTTTTGCAAAGTTTGGACAAAAATCCCTTCAGTAATTGTTGAATTATTTGGGGGAAAAAACCACTTTTCTGCATGTAAAAAACCCCTCTAATACTACCTTTATAGAACAGGACGGCAGCCAAAACAATTGTGGCTTGATAGTGCCATGGATGCCGTCTAGAAAGGATGAATGCTTTTGCTCCATTTTGATTTACCAAAGTTATGGAGAGCCTGGAGATGTTTTCCATGTTCAAGGCTTTCTTTGCAACGAAAGGGGCTAGAAACATGCTAAATGAAACCTGAAGTTAACCTTGGTATTTCTAGCATCCCGTCCCCCCAAACCAGTGGCTGGAGCACAGCTATGGGCTGCAGCACAGATGATCAGCTGTGAGCTTAACTATAAATATGGCCCTACCAAATTCACAGGCATGAAAAACGCACCATGGACCATGAAATCTGGTCTCACCCGCATGAAATCTGATCTTTTCTGTGCTTTTACCCTATACTATACAGATTTCACAGGGGAGACCAGCATTTCTCAAAAAGGGGGTCCTGACCCAAAAGGGAGTTGCAGGGGTCACAAGATTATTTTAGGGGGGTTGCGGTGTTCCCACCCTTGCTTCTGTGCTGCCTTCATAGCTGGGTGGCTAGAGAGTGGCGGCTGTTGGCTGGACACCCAGCTCTGAAGGCAGCACCCCGCCAGCAGCAGCGCAGAAATAAGGGTGGAAATACCATATCATGCCGTCCTTACTTCTCCGCTGGTGCTGGCTCTGCCTTTAGAGCTGGGCTCCCGGCCAGCAGCCGCCGCTGTCCAGCTGCCCAGCTCTGAAGGCAGCGCCGCCGCCAGCAGAAGTAAGGGTAGCAGCACAGCAACCCCCCCTACAAGAACCTTGTGACCCCCCCCAACAACTCCTTTTGGGGTCATGACCCCTACAATTACAACACCGTGACATTTCTGATTTAAATAGCTGAAATCATGAAATTTATTACTTTTAAAATCCGATGACCCTGAAATTGACCAAAATGGACCGTGAATTTGGTAGGGCCCCAGCTATAAACATCAGCGCATGTGAAAGCACCTCTTAACTCTGAGTCTCCACTGACCAAGGACAACACCGGTGAGTGTTAATGAGGCTGTTAAGAATGCTGGAGACACAACACAGTTCATGTGAACAAACATGGCTGTGGCATCCTACTTTCTATTTAAGCAAGAGATACCTCACACTACAAACTGGAGGCCAATGTTAAGTGCATTGTCACTTGTTTATCCTGAAGTTGAACACTGGTTCCGAACAAGACCAAATGCTCGCTATCTTTCTGCAAGTAACTCCACTGACTGGCTAGAAGCATGTGGTGCAACAGTGAAAGACTCAATAGCTGAAAAAGTGAAGAACTCTCTCACCACATTCCAAAAATTTGCATACATGGCTGATGAATGCACTGATGCAAATGGGAATCAAGTACTAAGTCATTGTGTACATTATCTTGATGTCATTGGTAGGCCAGTAGGTGCATTTCTAGATGTTCAAGTTACAGAAGACACATCGGCTGCATCTGTGACAACCCACATCTTAGAAGAGTTAAATGCTTGTCAATTGGACCCCAAAGAGACGGCTGCTTGTGCATTTGATGGAGCTGCAAACTTCTCTGGAAGGCATGGTGGAGAACAAGCTTTTCTCAGAGAAAAGTGTAACCCTAATCTCTCCTATACACACTGCAGAGGCCATCTACTCCAACTAGTGCTAGTACGAGGTGCAGACTCTTCAAAAGACATTAAAAAGGCTATAAATTTAATGTCTTCATTATGTTCTTTTTTCAGCACGTTCAAATTAGTCCAACCTGAGAAAAACCCCTGGCTTTCTCATGAGCGATCCTTGGCTGTTGTCTTAAAATTACTCCAGTTATTGTTACTGGCTTTGGAAAGTATCTACCAAGATGGAATGGATCTAAGTAGTGAGGCTGGTGGATTACTTTTGCTACTACGTTCAGAGAAGACTATTGTCATTCTCTCTCGTAAGTCTACTGTTGAAACCATTTGGGTCATTAAACAATGCCATCCAGGCATCTGCTACAAGAGTAGTAGATCTTTGTCCAGCAACAGAAGCTACGTTTGGATCAATCCGAGAGCGATCCATTGAAAAAGTACTGGAAGAAGCAAAGACTTCAGTCCAGAAGTTGACTAATGAAGGCATTTATATTCAATCCTTAAATGAAGAGGACAAGAAGTGTTTGTTAAGACAATTGAAAAAGTACACAGACTTGATTCTTAAAAATCTACAACAGTGACTTCCAGTTTCTACTCAACCTCTACGTAGCTTTTACAGATCCCTGTCCTACGAAACACCGACAGCTGAGTGGAGTGAGGCACTACCAGTACTTGTCTCAGGAGACCGTCAAGCAAAATACCTGTCCCCACCCTCTCTCTTGATGCCCTCAATCAGCACAGGCTAAGGACAGTTCTACTGCCCTTTACTCATACAATAAGAATAACAACATTTCATTCCCCTCCCGCCCCGCAGCCAAAATCTATCACTTGGGCAACACAGCTCTGTTTGCTGGATACCGAGGTAGATTAAGTGTGGATGTAAATACAATCTGGTCCTGAAGCCTTTCCCCCCCAGCCCCAGCTCATCACTAGCGGTCAGGGAGAGCTCCTTTTGACTTCGCTTACAAATCATCATTTGAAATGATTAGGTTGGCCACCATCACCGGAATGAACGCACTGACATTGTCATCAAAAACAACAGCTGTATAAGGAAGCGCGTCTATGCTCAGACTTTTCAAATCTATGATACTTCTTCAGATACACGTATTTTATCATATGCTTTCTATGCTTTTAAAGAGTGTATTAATGTTTCAATTTCAATTCAAATGTCCAAACAATCACTAAATTGGCAACACTACATGTAACTAGTTCACAAAACTGTGTGTGTGTGTGGGGGGGAAACAGGTGTAGGGAAATCCCTGTCCTCCTCCCTCCAGACTGCAGCGGGGAAACGAAACCAAACACAAAGACATTTCCTGGGGCACTGGATTCCGTTAAGACTCTGAGCCTTGTTGCCTCTGGCTGCTCTGGTACTAAGAAAAAACCCATGTGAGCAAACTCCCCTGCCCATTCCACACCCAGCCCAGCTATGAGTTTCCTGTCTCCTCCCCACTAACACGCAGTCTTTGCATGCGCTGCCTTCACAGGCAACCACCAAGATCCTCATTTATAATCAGCCCCCCAAGAAGTAGCTGCCTTTCTGCCCAGGCTGTGACGGCAGGCCGAAGATGAAGGCTTTTCTTCTCACCCTGCTGGTGGCGGTTCTGTGTGTGGAGCAAGGTGAGATGCTGCTAATGATTCCTCTGTGCCAGACAAAGAGCCAGGGAAGCAGCTAGAAATGGGGGGGCAGAGGGGAATTTTTACAGCACCGTTGGCAAAGATTCTACCTTGAAGTGGGAGCTGGCACTTCTGCAAACCTCCCTTTGCAGCTGGCCGCTTGGTAGTCCGGCTGGTGCGGTGGCTGTCTTTTGAGCACTAGCTTGTGTGGATGTAACAAAAATAGCTCAAGTTTCAGAGTAACAGCCGTGTTAGTCTGTATCCGCAAAAAGAAGAACAGGAGTACTTGTGGCACCTTAGAGACTAACAAATTTATTAGAGCATAAGCTTTCGTGGACTACAGCCCACTTCTTCGGATGCATATAGAATGGAACATATAATGAGGAGATATATATACACACATACAGAGAGCATAAACAGGTGGGAGTTGTCTTACCAACTCTGAGAGGCCAATTAATTAAGAGAATAAAAAATAGCTCAGTGCAGGCATAGCAAGTTATCTCCGTTTCATGATGCTTAGGGGGATGCAGTGCTCTGGGTGCAAGAGGGAGCACGCTTCTGTGGAGCTGAGCTCCTTCCAACTGCAGCATGTCTTGAGAGACTTAGAGGGAGATGGGGCGGCGGGGTGTGTGTGTGTGTGACTAGCCCTAGAGACCTGTCTAGTCATCTCTTAAAGAAATCTTTTAGACGGTTATCCTCTGAGCCAGGCTCTTTTCCTCAGGGCGATCAGGGCTCCTCAGCATTGCTTTCTTGCAACCATAACTTTGCAAGTTCTTCTGCTGTAATCAGCTAAAAACATAAGGGTCTGATTGATCCCAGATACAGCGGAGTAAATCAGGAGTCACTGCACTCAAGTCAGTTAAGCTGGCGCAGTGGAGCATCGGCACAAGTGAGATCAGACTCAGGCCCTGCGTTCTTACAATGCTGCAGTGGAATCCCAGTAATATTGGACGGGGGTCACAGCCGTAGGTTCTGGTTGGAGGAGCCATTATTTGATTCTTAATGGAGGATAATTTTACTCCTCCAACTCTTCCTGATTCATCTGGTATTAAAAATAAGGAGGTCTGCGGCGGTTTGATACTTGCATGAGAGACCTCCAGGGATGAAAGGTGTTTGTGGAACAGGCTTTTATTTGTTTATTTTTTTTCCACTAAACCTAGGAAGAACCGGCTCAGTTATTAACCAATGAATGTTCACTTGTTCGAAGATTTCCCCATTTATAGTCTCCCAGGAGCTGTTGTTTTTTGATCGTTCATACAAATGTATTAACCCCCTCTCTTACTGTTTACTCACATTAACATACATGAATAAGTCACCCCAAGACCTGCACCAGGTGCCAGGATAAACTACAGCCTGAGCCCAAGGAAACTGACCAGCTCCAGCCACCTGGGTTTCTGGCTCTGTGGGGTCCATAGTGAGAAAC
>NC_048299.1:277755659-277763242 GCF_013100865.1 Trachemys scripta elegans | reverse complement strand
CTCCCTAAAAGCCCTTTCGGATTCAGTCCCTGTGACTGAAGCTGGACAGGATGAAGTGTGAGTCTGGTCTACCATAGACGTGTCATATGGGACTGGAGCAAACACCATGAGAGCAAAACCACTGCGGGGTCAGTCTGTACGTTAGATATTAGCGTCTCTCCGATTCCTGCCTTCCATCCTCAGTGAGTGGTGACGGAAAACCCTGCGGCTATATTTAAAAACAGCCATAATGAGCAAGCTCCTTTAACCCCTTGTTCTCATCCCGGAGCGCCCCCATGCAGGCAGGTGTGGTGTTGCAGGCGAGCCCTTACTTTATTTTCCCCTTACCCAGGGTAGTGGCAAGTCCAAACAGCCTGTTAAGTGCTAAAGAGCACCCCCTAGTGGAGGGTGTCATTTATTAACAGAAAAGCCCAGGCAGAACATCAACAAAACTTTCACCCCAACATCCTGGCGGGTGACGAGGTCATCTCAGTCCATGTCCCCAAAATGAGTCCCATGTTCTCCTCTACCCCGGGGTTCCCTTGGTGACAGTCTCTTCCCTGGGGTTGTGCTTCTTACTCCTGATGGAACAACATCCTCTGGAGCCAGGGGGTCGGGGAAGTCCGTCCTCTGTGACCCTTCTCCAGGGAAAGCAGATGACCCTTGTGAGGCCGGGCTTCCAGCCTGTGTCTGGGTGACCACTGGATGAGACCAGGTCCTTTTGGGTGCCTGCAGACTGCCATCCTCTATCTAGGAGGTGCCCGTCTCCATGAGCTCCTCTGAGAGGCTGGCTGTCCCGATAGGTCCCCAGAGAGCCCTGCTCAGCCCTCTGCCTCAGATTTCTCCTGTGAACTGCCCTCCACTCCAGAGGAGCCTCCCATCTCCCATTGGAGCTGCCCTCTAACCGCGCATGGGGAACCATTATTAATCAGCCACCCGGGGCAGCCAATTACCCCCCGGTGGGGCCTTCATCAGGCAGTCAGGGGCAGACTGGGCCTTGGTTCCCCATAAAGAGCAGCTAACCCCATGACACCCCTTGAGCCAATTCCCCTTGCATCTTACAATGTAGCGGGCCTGATCCTTCCTTGAATGAGTCAGAGTTTTCAGGATCGGGCTTGGGGAGAAAAGGAACAAAGAAGGGATAAATGGAGGCTGGTGTCAGGCAGTCTGCACTGCTATAATTTCAGACTTTGGGGTTTCTGGAAGTTGGCTACTGAGGCACCCCCAGAATACAGGACATCCCCTTGGTTGCATGGGCCCACCCCTACCGGTGTGACCCTGTCCCTGCTACCGTGACCTCACATGCACAAGGCATGCAAGTTCATGCTGCATAGAGGACGCCATTTTGCAAGGCGCGCCACCCTGCCTCCATTGGCGTGACTTCGCACACACGGTGCATGCAAGGTCATGTCACATGGAAGATGACATTTTGCAGAGTGATACTGATGTGACCTCACAAACGCAGTGTCTCTGAGGTCTCTGATGCTGGTGGGGACAGAACAGCACACTCTGCGAACAGCCTCTTTGTGCATCCATGATGATACTGGACTAAAAGGACATGGGGTTTTATATCAGTACTAGAGAGGGACAAATTTACAGATACAAGACTGTCCAGCTGCAAACTGGCAGAATGGCTTGCTTAGGTTTCTGTTAAAATTAATATAAATGAATTTCCTGAGTTTCTAATATTTGGTGGGGGGAGGTTTATAACTACAAAAATGTAGCAATATTTTTTAACCCTTAAGTTACTGAGATGCATTTTCAACCTTAACTCCAGCTTAATTGGGTTCCAGTTGCCTGGAAATTTTGACTCACCCCTGGCTTTCCTGACTCCTTGGAAACAATGGTATAAGGCAGAGGGTCTTCCAGGGCGGAGGCGCAGATTGGAGGAGTAAGGATAATTTTGTGGTTAAATCACTGGCATGGGACTCAGAAGATCTGGGTTTAGTTCCTGGCTCTGCCCCAGACTCCCTGTGTTACTTTAGGCAAGTCATTTAACCTCTCCATGCTTCAGTTTCCCCATACAGATGATGATACTGGTTGAGCAGAGGCCTGTTCTCTAAGTTGTTCAAGGTAACAAAAGTCCAACTCAACCGGTTATGTAAAATTGTTTAGAAAAGTCAGTAAAAGTTGGAGACTGACTGGTACAAATTGGATTGGTTTGAGTTACAAATTGGGGAGCGGAGTCACTACATGAGAGGAGTGGGAGGGGTGCACTGGAAAGAGTGAACATCACCTTCAAGGCGGCCACCCCCACCATCTTGTGATGCTCCAGAACCCACCAAGACACCGTTGGACCTTCGTCATCCTGATCCTGAACGGCCTCCTGATCAGACCAAGCCAGAGAGCCATCGCCATCTCCACCAGCTTCAACTAATTCCCAAACAACACCAGGGACGTGAGACTCAAGCCCCTGCTGTCACCTTCCCCCTCCAGGGTTATTTTCCTGACGCTCCTTCTCTCTTCTGTTTTTTATACCGTGCTTTCTGCCTGCTGGCTGAGGTGGCCAAATCTACGCCAACCTTTGCAACACTGCTGCAAGCCTGTGACCATTAAGGCAAACTGAAAGCAATGTATCTCCCTCCCCTAAACCAAACTCAGACTCTGACAGCAACAGTAGCTCCAGACCATCTAAACTAACCTTTCCCCCAGGAAGAACAGCTACCACCACCTCTAAACAACTTCCAAGCAGAGGCCTCTCTCTGTATACAAGGCTGCATTTAGCAGGGATATTGGTTGTTCCCAGTATTGCCAACCCCAAATGCTCAAAAATCATGAGTCAGGCTCACCAAAAAGCACGAGACTGGCTTTAAAATCATGAGATTATGTAAACGTAACAGATTTGGGGTTCTTTTTATTTGCCTTCCACTTTTGGAGCCTTTAGGGTGCACTGGGGTCACGTTTTGAAGCTTTCTCCACAGCCACTAGGGCTAGAAACTTGCCTTTTCTTTAACGATGTAGGCTGAAATCATCACATATCCACCTGAATCCAGGAGCTGGGACTTTAATTTAAAAACAATAATTATCATGAGAATCATGAGAGTTGGCAACGCTGAGTTTCATAGAGTCCAAGGCCAAAAAGGGACCATCTTGATCATCTAATCTAACAAAAACCAGAGAAAAAATTCCTAAGGATTATCCTTTAGAAAAACATCCAATCTTGATTTTAAAATGGCCAGTGATGGAGAATCCACTACGACCCTTGGTACGTTGTCCCAAAGGTTAGTTTCCTTTACTATTAAATATTTACACCTTATCTCCAGTACAGTGAAAGCCTTTACATGTAACACTTTATATCTCAAATGCTTTAACTGTCTCCCCTATCCCCTCTCATTTTTTCTGTCTTTAATAAAAGGGTGAATAGATCTGAATGACAGTTGTTACAATCGCAGTCAGTGGTGGTAGCTTGATGTGGACATTACAACGGTGTCTTGTGGAGGCACCGTAAAAAACTGGCTGTAAGTAACTTGCCAAGAGTCACCCAGGAAATCTATGGTGGAGAAGACAATCAAACGATGGTCTCCCAAGTTCCAGACCAGCATTCTAGCCACTGGCTCCCACCAAAGACTTTATTTGCCTAGCTGTAGAGGAAGGACTGAGGAGGCAGCATCTACAAATAATGCATAATCCAAAGGGATAGCCCTAGAGACTGACATGAAGATCAGTTATCTCTATACTCTCTTGCCCTCCAGAGGACTTTGGCTAGTAGTCACATTGCTTATCACTTTTCTTATAGGAAAGGGAGGCTAGTTGCTACCTTTCCATTCTAACTGCCCTAGTAAATGACTGCTTCTCTATTAATAGCTTTCTTTGCAATGAAAGGGGCTAGAAACATGCTAAATGAAACCTGTAGTTAGCCTTGGGCATTTCTAGCCCCCT
Organism: Trachemys scripta elegans; assembly: GCF_013100865.1. Taxonomy (NCBI): domain Eukaryota; kingdom Metazoa; phylum Chordata; order Testudines; family Emydidae; genus Trachemys; species Trachemys scripta. Next base: position 277,759,384 of record NC_048299.1, on the reverse strand, counting down.
GTCCCTCAAATCAGTGGCTGGAGCACAGCCATGGGCTTCAGAACACATGATCAGCTGTGAGCTTTAGCTATAAATATGCCCCTACTAAATTCATGGCCATGAGAAACGTGTCACAGACCGTGAAAATGGTCTCACCCGCACGAAGACTGGTCTTTTGTGTGCTTTTACCCTACACTATACAGATTTCACAGGAGAGACCAGTATTTCTCAAATAGGGGTTCCTAACCCAAAAGGGAGTTGCAGGGGTCACAAGATTATTTTAGGGGGGTTGCGGTATTGCCACCCGTGATTCTGTGCTGCCTTCAGAGCTGGGTGGCTGGAGAGTGACGGCTGTTGGCCAGGCACCCCTCTCTGAAGGCAGCACCCCCTAGCAGCAGTGCAGAAGTAAGGGTGTAAATATCATACTATTCCATCCTTACTTCTGTGCTGGTGCTGACGGTGGCTCTGCCTTCAGAGCTGGGCTCCCGGCCAGCAGACACCGCTCTCCAGCTGCCCAGTCTGAAGGCAGTGCTGCTGTCAGCAGCAGTGCAGAAGTAATGGTAGTAGAACCACAACCCCCCCCCCTACAATAACCTTACGATCCCCCCGTACTCCTTATGGGGTCATGACCCCTACAATTACAACACCGTAAAATTTCAGATTTAAATAGCTGAAATCATGAAATGTATTGCTTTTAAAATCTTCTGACTGTGAAATTGACCAAAATGGACTGTGAAATAGTAGGGCCCTAGCTATAAACTCTCACCAGACATCAGCAAGCAAAGATCTCCCATCCAAGCCCTAAGCAGCCCCAATCCTACTTAGCTTCTGAACGCAGGCATATGCAGAGTGGCGTGGCCACAGATAGAAACTAAGGTGAAAAGTTACAAACCTTTATGTAGAGCACCAAAAGTGAAATCCCTGCCAGCTGCCTGGAAACTTTTTAAAAACACCATAATAAAGGCTCAACTTAAATGTATACAACAAAGTAAAAAACACAGTAAGAGAACCAAATAAGTGCCACCGTGGCTAAACAACAAAGTAAAAGAAGTAGTGAGAGACAAAAAGGCTTCCTTTAAAAAGTGGAAGTTAAATCCTACTGAGGAAAATAGAAAGGAGCATAAACCCTGGCAAATGAAGTGTAAAAATATAATTGGAAAGGCCAAAAAAGAATTTGAAGAACACTTAGCCAAAGACTCAAAAAGTAATACCAATTTATTTTTTAAATATATCAGAAGCAGGAAGCCTGCTAAACAACCAGTGGGGCCACTGGACGATCGAGATGCTAAAGGAACACTCAAGGAGGATAAGGCCATTGCGGAAAAACTAAATGAATTCTTTGCATCGGTCTTCATGGCTGAGGATTTGAGGGAGATTTCCACACCTGAGCCATTCTTTTTAGGTGACAAATCTGAGGAACTGTCCCAGATTGAAGTGTCATTAGAGGAGGTTTTGGAACAAATGGTAAACTAAAAACTACTAAGTCACCAGGACCAGATGGGATTCATCCAAGAGTTCTGAAGGAACTCAAATGTGAAATTGCAGACCTACTAACTGTAGTCTGTAACCTATCATTTAAATCAGCTTCTGTACCAACTGACTGGAGGATAGTTAATGTGATGCCAGTTTTTAAAAAGGGATCGAGAGGTGACCCAGCAATTATAGGCCGGTAAGCCTGACTTTGGTACTGGGCAAACTAGTTGAAATGATAGTAAAGAACAAAATTCTCAAACACACAGATGAACATAATTTGTTGGAGAAGAGTCAACATGGTTTTTGTAAAGGGAAATCATGCCTCACCAATCTACTAGAATTCGTTGAGGGCTTCAACAAACATGAGGACAAGGGGGACCCAGTGAATATAGTGTACTTAGATTTTCAGAGAGCCTTTGACAAGGTCCCTCACTAAAGGCTCTTAAGCAAAGTAAGCTGTCATGGAATAAGAGGGAAGGTTCTCTCATGGATTGGTAACTGATTAAAAGATAGGAAACAAAGGATAGGAATAAATGGTTAGTTTTCAGAATGGAGAGAGGTAAATAGAGGTGTCCCCCAGGGGTCTGTACTGGGACCAGTCTTATTCAACATATTCATAAATGATCTGGAAAAAGGGGTACACAGTGAGGTGGCAAAATTTGCAGATGATACAGAACTACTCAATACAGTTAAGTCCCAGGCAGACTGCGAAGAGCTACAAATGGATCTCACAAAACTGGGTGACTGGGCAACAAAATGGCAAATGAAATTCAATGTTGATAAATGCAAAGTAATGCACATTGGAAAACATAATCCCAAGTACACCTATAAAATGTTGGGGTCTAAATTAGCTGTTACCACTCAAGAAAGAGATCTTGGAGTTATTGTGGATAGTTCTTTGAAAACATCCACTCAATGTGCAGCGGCAGTCAAAAATGTGAACAGAATGTTGGGAATCATTAAGAAAGGGACAGATAATAAGACAAAAAATATTCTATTCCCTCGATATAAATCCATGGTACGCCCACATCTTGAAATCTGCGTGCAGATGTGGTCACCGCAACTCAAAAAAGATATATTGGAATTGGAAAAGGTTCAAAAAAAGGGCAACATAAATGATTAGGGATATGGAGCGGCTTCCTGTTGAGGAGAGATTAATAAGACTGGGCCTTTTCAGCTTGGAAAAGAGATGACTAAGGGGGAATATGATAGAGGTCTATAAAATCATGATTGGTGTGGAGAAAGTAAATAAGGAAATGTTATTTACTCCTTCTCATAACACAAGAACTTGGAGTCACCAAATTAAATTAATAGACAGCAGGTTTAAAACAAACAAAAGGAAGTATTTTTTTCACACAACGCGCCATCATTCTGCAGAACTCTTTGGCAGAGGATGTTGTGAAGACCAAGACTATAACAGGGTTCAAAAAAGAACTAGATAAGTTAATGGAGGATAGGTCCATCAATGGCTATTAGCCAGGATGGTCAGGGATGGTGTCCCTAGCCTGTTTGCCAGAAGCTGGGAATGGGTGACAGGGGATGGATCACTTGATGATTACCTGTTCTGTTCATTCCCTCTGGGGCACCTGGCATTGGCCACTGTCAGAAGACAAGCTACTGGGCTAGATGGACCTTTGGTCTGACCCAGTGTGGCTGTTTTTATGTTCTTATGAGGAAATTTCTCTCCCCTCCCTGCCCTGAATAACCATGAGTCACCATGCCAAAAAGAAAAAGAGAGAGAAAGAAAACTTTTAAAAACACCTATAAACTTTAAATCCCTGCTATGACTATACAAGGACATGCGATCAGACCACATGTCTCTGGACTCCATCCTGGGATGTCAGTATTTTTCCACAGACTGATCTGGGAACCAAGCTTTGAAACAAATGGTACCTGCCATATGCAAAAGGTATATAAGGCAGGGAGTGACATCATCGAGTGTTCTTCACTCCCCACACAAGAAGACTCCTGGAAATACCCGAGGAACAAAGACAACTGGGGGAAGTGCCGGACCCAGGCTAAAGGGATTTCTAGCCTGTGAATTATCAGAGGAGTAGCCGTGTTAGTCTGGATCTGTAAAAAGCAACAGAGAGTCCTGTGGTACCTTTAAGACTAACAGATGTATTGGAGCATAAGCTTTTGTGGGTGAATACCCACTTCGTCAGACACATGTGACCATCATGCGTCTGACGAAGTGGGTATTCACCCAGGAAAGCTTATGTTCCAATACATCTGTTAGTCTTAAAGATGCCACAGGACTCTCTGTTGCTTTT